>NW_026068050.1:1780120-1968808 GCF_014885135.2 Alexandromys fortis | reverse complement strand
CAGCGTCTTTTTTCTTTGGCAGCTACATGGTGTCTCCTTGACTCTTCCTACTCTCTCTATATATCTCTGTTCGGACTTCCCACCTGGCTTTGCTGTGCTAAGCCACTGGCTGAAAGAGCTTTATTCATTAACCAATGGTAATAACGCATATTCACAGCATACAGAGGGGACTCCCACACCACCCGAAAGACCCTGTGCTGCCTGTCTGCGACTAAGAGCTGCTCTAGGGGGCAGAGTGGGGGAGAGCTGGTACTGTAAACCAGTTTTTTCTGGCTAGAATGCTGCTCCACTCCCACAGTGGGTGTGTAGATCTCAGGAGTGGGCTAGGGAGCTGGAAGGAGGTGTTTAGGAGAGCGGGGTGAGGAAACCAAACAACTGTCAGGGCCTTGTGATTCAGACCTTCCAGTTGTAGAGGGAGTGATTTGGGTTGACGTGAATTCCCAGAATGCCTGACACACCCACAAGCAAGCGGGCCTCAACCCATCCCAGGGACCTTCTGTTAACCAGCTGAGGGCTTGAGTGGCTTCTGCTCTCAGTGCCACTTCCTACTCTGCAATAAACAGCATGTACCCGGGAGAGCATCGGTGAGTGTTCACATGAGAAATGGCCGAGAGGCTTGCAGGAGATGGACCCCTTGGTTTTCAACAGGGGAGGCTGTTTCAGGGGAACTAGTGCCCTGCCTCTGCTGGCGGCTAACACACCTTAGCTTCTATTATTTCTTAATTGCTTAAGCAGATTGGTCAACTGTTGGTTTGCTGGTAATGACAGGAATATTTACTCTGTAATCAAATCAAAAGTGGTGACCCTGGGAGGACAGGGGATGGCGCATCTGGGAGACAGAGGGAAGGGCTTGCTCTGGGGCCTGCAGAGAAACACCTTTCCTTGCAGCTGCTGGAGTCAGCACTGGAAAGGAATGAATTCTCAGCATCTTGGAAGCTAAAAAGAGTTCTGAGACCACTGCCCCTTTGTTTTAAAGACGGGGACACTGACACTCAGAGAAATGTATTACTGCTGAAGATTACCCAGGAAATGATAAAGTCAGGATTAGAATCCAGGGCACATGGCTGCTAGTCCAGTGTGCCTTCTAGAATGCTCTGCTGGCATACAATGTATCATTCGATCCATTCATTTGTCCATCATTCTTCCATTCATTCACGTACCCAGTACTTATTGGACACTACTACAAGTTGACCCTGTGATATAAACATATAGATCTAGAGCCATAAAGTTTAGATGTTATAAGACACAGTAAGCAGGTGACTAAATAATAAAAAATGAATTTGAGTGTGCCAATGATACCAGACCTCACAGACCTAGCTTGGCCCTGGGGAGGTGATAGTGAGTATACTGGCTAGTTTTTGTTTGTTTGTTTGTTTGTTTGTCAAGATGATGTAAGCTGGAGTTATCTGGGAAGACAACCTCAATTGCCTGTCAGATTGCATGGAGGCAAGTCTGTAGGGCATTTTCTCGAGTAATGATAGATGTGGGAGGGCCCAGATTGCTGGGGGTGGAGCCAACCCTGGGCATAGTCCTGGGTTTTATAAGAACGCAGGCTGAGCCAGGGTGTAGTGGTACATTCATACCTTTCCCAGGAAGCAGAGGCAGGCAGAGCTCTGTGAGTTCCAGGCCAGCTTGCCCTGTGTAGTGAGTTCCATCCAGGTCAGCTACTGCTAGGTACATGTGAGACCTGACTGGGAAAAAAACCAACAAAACAAAAAAAAAAAATAACAAAAAAAACACAAAAGAAAAAATCAGAGTGTGGGAGAGAGAGAGAGAGAGAGAGAGAGAGAGAGAGAGAGAGAGAGAGAGAGAGAGAGAGCAAGAGAGAGAGTGCGAGCAAGAGAGAGACTGAGCAAGTGAGTGCAGGCTGAGCAAATCGCGTTCCTGGGGAACAAGGCAGGAAATACTGTTCTTCCATGGCCTCTACTTCATTCAGTTCAAGCCTCTGTGTTGCTGCCTTGAGTTCCTCCCTTGGTTTCTCTTGATGATGGACTGTAACTTGTAAACCAAATAAACCTCTTGTTCCTCAAAATGCTTTTGATAGTGAGGTGAAGGGAGAGAGGAAGAGAATTTGAGGCCGAGAGAAAGAATACGCAAAGGGTCTGAGGTAGGAAAGAGGTGGAGCTTCGAAATAACAGAAAACAGGATCTGGGGCCTAAACTACAGATGGTCTAGGAAAATGAAATGGGTTTGGAAGAGAGGAGTTAGCTGGGCCACTGAAAGTCTGGCAAATGGTGGGCAGGATTCTGGATTTTATCAGAACCATTGGAAAGGTTTTCAAGCCCAAGTGTTATAACCAGAGCTTTAAAGCTCACTGAGCTGAGTGCCCTGTGGGGAGCCAAAGAGGATGCCAGGAGTCACAAGGGTGACTGCAACAGCTCACAGGAGAGAGAAGAGGGCGTGCCTCAGGTGGGGCTGGCAGATGGCGAGGAGCGAAGGAGATAGAAGATATTTAGAACAAAACTTGGTAATGAATGTGAAAATAGGGAGGATGGGCGGCATCGGGAGTGACTCTCAGGGTTGTTGTGAGATGAGAAATTTCTGAAACAAACTTGACGGAGAAGTCACAGGTAGCCATGTTATTCTGAGAGGCATGGTGCAGGTCTGAGGCTCAGAGGAGAGATTTGCTTTGGAAATAGCAAATGAGGAATTGTGTGTGAATTGTCCCTCTCATTTAGTGTGTGTGTGTGTGTGTGTGTGTGTGTGTGTGTGTGAGAGAGAGAGAGAGAGAGAAAGAGAGAGAGAGAGAGAGAGAGAGAGAGAGAGAGAGAGAGAGAGAGTAGGCCAAGAAGAAAGGAGACAAAGGAAGGGCCTAGGGATGCAGTTCATTTGACAAAGTGTTTGCTGGGCAAGAATTTGATCTCCTAGAATCAAAACAAAACAAAACAAAGCAAAAAAACAAACAAACAAAAAAAAAAAAACAGAGTGCTTGCTTGTAATCCCAGCGCTGGGAAGGCAGAGACAAGAGGATCCCTGGGCTTGCTGGTCAGCTGGTCTAGCCGGGGTTGGATGCGCTCCAGGTTCAGCAGGAGACCCTGTATCCAAAAATAACTTAGAGAGGACTGAGGAAGACACCTGACACCAACCTCTGGCCTTATATATATGCACACATGTGCAAGTACATACTGGAATACATGTATACATACACACCTACGGAGATATAAATTGTGAAGAAGAAAGCACATCTAAGAACCCACTTTTGCTCTTGAGACCTGTGGCTTTACGTTGTTCTTTATTGGCCTGTACTTCTGTGCTCGCCTTGGGGATCTGGGCTACAGACCATTTTTTCCCTTTGCTTATCAGGCAGCTGGGGATGCTCAAAGGAGGCTGGAAGGCTGGAGAAAGGAGAATGGGTTGTTCTTTTTCTGCTTTCGCCCTCCATTCCTGTTGGCATTGTCCCAGCGGGGCAGTTGGTTCCAGGGGCAGCAGATGATGTCATTTGTGGTAGGCATGCACTCCTGCCATATTCTCTAGGAACACCAGACTGGTTGCCCCCAAATTCCGGCATTTTTAGCATCGTACTTGTCCAGCGGGCATTCTCCCTGGGCCCAGCCTCTTCCTCATCTTGCTGCACAGGCCTTCTAGCAAGAGCAGAGTGGAAACAGTTAAATCTCTTTCCCCTATATGTACAGGGCCAGTAAGCGAATAGGGGAGGTGTGAGTTCCCTTACTCTGGGGAAGAAGGGGATATAACGGGGGAGCTGAGAACTGCAAGAACTCTTAGCTCCAGACTCTGTTCCAACTCCTGCACTGAGGGACTAACCCAAGTTGAGTATGATTTCTGGCTGTCTAAAAGAGAACCCTTGGGAAGCCCAATCCTCTTTTCTCTTTCCCTTTACTTGCTTGCTTTAAAAATGTTTATTTTGTGATTTTTTTTTGTTATTATTATTTTGAGGCAGGGTCTCAGTATTTAGCCCTGGCTGGCCTGGAACTCACTATGTAGGCCAAACTATTCTCAGACTCATAGACATCTGCCTGCTTCTGCCTCTCAAAAGCTAGATTTAAAGGCATATGCCACCATATCTGGCCTCCTTTGTTTTTTGAGACATGGTATTTTAATGGTTAGAGTTCACCAATTAGGCTAGACTAGACTGGATGGACAGCAAGCTCCAGGGCTTCAACTGTCTCTATTTTCCCAGAGCTGGGCTTCAGGAATCTGACCATACCTGGCTTTTTTTTTTTTTTTTTTTTTTAAACATGGGTTCTGGGTATCAAACTCAGTCCCCATGGGTTCTGGGTATCAAACTCAGTCCCCATGGGTTCTGGGTATCAAACTCCAGTCTGCATGCTTTTATGGTTAGCCTTTACTGATTGAGTTATCCTCTCAGCTCCTTCTGCCCCAGTCTTTTCTTTCTTTCTTTCTTTCTTTCTTTCTTTCTTTCTTTCTTTCTTTCTTCCTTCCTTCCTTCCTTCCTTCCTTCCTTCCTTCCTTTCTTTCTTTCTTTTTTCTTTTTTTCTTCTTTTTTGGTACGGAACAACTCTGAACTGTCAAAAAAGAAACAGCATTATCCGATCTGTTCTGGCCAACACCTGAGTTAGATCCATGTGTGTCTGCGTGTGTTTGTAGCCTTCAACCCAGGACTGTTTTGCTCATGGACCGGAAAGTCATTCCTTTGCGATGTAGTCACCAGGACGGACAGGGAGGAGAGAATCCTAGCTGTGATAGTGACCAGCCAACAGACACAGCCGACACAATTACACTTACGTAGCCCTCAGCAAAATCTCCTCTTAGAAGCTGTTCCCTCCTTCCTCCACCCCTTTATCCGCCATTCTGACATGCCCAGTCACCTCTGCAAAGTTGGAATGGAGCTTGGCTTTTTCTACTGTTGTCAGAAGTCACTGAATAAAACCTGTTTTCATCACTTTAACTACTGTCTGGTGGCTTTATCGGTCATAGTTAGAACCTGCCCCCAAATAAAGAGATTATTTAAAGAATGATTGGCAGCGATGGGTAGGGCAAACACCAGTAACAGGGCTTTATTTGTTCTTTTCCTTTCACTTTGTGTCTTGTGTCTTTCCAGGAAGGACACAATCCAGAAAGAGTAACACAATAAGGCCAGAAGGAAAGCCAAACGGGCCTGAGAGGAGCGCGTTGGTGAGGGAACAGGAGGGGAATAAAGAACCTAACATAGCTTATTTCTCTCTTACATAGCAGCTAGGAAGTGAGTTCAGGAGCAGAAGGGCAGAGGGATCCCCCGTCACTAGGAGGGGACATGGAAGTGATGTTCACCTCCTCCAGGTGTCTTCCCTTGTCCATCTTAGTTACCTGGCCCCACAAGGGGTGTTGGAAAAGACAGCCTTTGGTTAGGTGTCCCCAAGCCCAGTGAGAACTCTTACTATAAAATGAGAAATAGGTGGAATTGGGGGCATATAAATATCCAGAAACAGAACATGAGTAACCCAGAGTAAGAGTCAAAGGTTTGACTGTCAACATTTTCAGTCTTTCAACATGGGGGGATGTCAGCCACGCACAACACCAGCATGATGTGTCCGAGACAGAAAGAGGGAACACCCATGAGAGCAGATTAAAGTTCAGATTTCTCTCACATGGTTGGGATCCTGAGGCATTCTAGAATGTTCCCAGAGTTATCAGAGAGATCAAACTCCAGTTGCCTGCACGATAATCTGATCTGCTTTCCTCTCTCACTCCTCCAAGCCTTTCTACCTGCTTCCTGGGATCAACTTCAACATAACATACTTGTATTGGAATCCTTACTTCTGGGACAATACAGTCTAAGACCAAATCTGGGATCCCTTGACATCCAGAGGGAAACTAAATGACATGACTGTCATAATTAGAAAGGTAGAAGAGAAGTCAGTTCTTCAACTAAGCATCTCTCTCTGCCCTTCATCCTGTGCCGAGAAGCATGACCACCCTGCTTTCACGGGCCCGCTCTGTTGTGGTACTCATGTTTGCTCTGCCTGCACGGGTCTGGGCTCCTTGACTCTTCAGACCCTTTGAGCCAGCAAACTCCCTCACACATTCTTGGAACTAAGCATGTCTGGATGGTGGAAAATAGGAACGCTGTCCAACACCTCTTGACATACAAAGAAAGCACGCATTAGAGAATGTGACTGGCCACATGTTCCCTGGAGAGTGACCAGGGGAGCCAGCTCAGTGCCAGTCTGGTTCTCTACCACAAGCAGGTTTGTTTTGCCCTCTAAGAGGAGTTCAAGGCGTTTAGCTAGAACATGTCTGTAACTGGTAAAGATGGCTCCACCCTGAGAGAGCTAGGTCGTCTCCTCTTGGCCATGAGGTCTGGAGAACTGTGCTTGTTACTACTTAATTCTTCATATCTTGCAAGATGAGACCTAAATGTAACTAGAGAGATGATCTATTGATTTCAAGCTATTCAAAATCCTATAATGCCTTCGCTGATTATGGAAAACCACAAGCGGAATCAAGCTCTTGCTTCCAAGAATTTCTCCTGGAAATCACACCCCTTGATGCCTCCTCGATCCTGATGCCAGAGGAGGAAGATCCCCTAACCCAAACCCAAAGCATCAAGGGCCCTTACTCTGCTTGGTCGAGGGAGAAGGACGTTTTCTGAAACAGGATACCACTCGTGAAGTGTCAGTGAATTAGCTGTTTGTCTAGGAGCCTGAAGTTCAGGTGTTTGTAATTCAACCTCTGAGTCACTTCTATTTCAAGTGTCCTTTTGTGATTAGAAAACAGATCAAACCAGGAGCTGGGGAAGTAGCTCAGTGATTCAAGTGCCCAGCAGTATAAACACAAGGTCCTGAATTTGATCCCCAGCAGTCACATAGAAAATATGGGTGTAGTGGTACAAGCCTGTAACCCCAGAGCAAGGGAGGCAGATACAGGAGCTCTCCCGAGTTTGCTGGTGAGCCAGTCTAGCTCAGTCTCCAAGCTTCAGGCTCAGTGAGAGACCTCAAAAAAGTAAGGTGGGGCTGGAAGGTGGTACAGTGGCAGAATGCTTACCTAGCAAACTGTGAGGCCCTGGGTTCAAACCCCAGTACCACCACCACCCCAAAATTAGGTGGAGAGTAATACAGGAAGAGACCCCTATTGCTGACTTCTGGTCTCCACATGCACACGCATCCAAGCACACACACACCAACAAGTACACACACAAACACACACACCAAACCAAAGCATTATGTATTGGCTCTTTAAAATTTCTTTGCAAAATTCTTCTATGACTGACATCTCTCTACCTTATATATGAATAGACTAACTTAAAATTATATATTTATGTTACTGAATGTATCTATTCAATACCAATATTTTGGAAAATATAAATAAGCAGATGGAAAATTGAAATAGTCTGAAAACGATTGCCAAGAAATGTACATTATTAATATGATGGCGCATTCTCCCAGGTATCTATACAGCCTTTCTAAAGGCTCTCAGTTAGTCCACTGGGTAGGTAGACCCAAATGTTCGAAAGGTCCAGTTTTAAGACTATGGATCCTTTTTTGTTTCTTTGTTTTTTGATTTGTTTTTGTTTTTTGAAACAGAGTGTAACAACCCTAGCTGTCCTGGAACTAGCTCTTTTAGACCAGGCTGGCTTTGAACTCACAGAGATCACCTTTGCCTCCTGAATGCTGGGATTAAAGGCCTGCACCAACACCACCTGGCTTCCTTTTTTGTCTTTTACAATAATAAAAGTGTTCCTCTATACACATATTTGTGTGTGTGTGTGTGTGTGTGTGTGTGTGTGAGAGAGAGAGAGAGAGAGAGAGAGAGAGAGAGAGAGAGAGAGAATGTGCTGTGTGAAGATGAGAAATCAACACCAGGCCATCTTGCTCAATTGTTTTCAATCTTATTTTTTGAGACAGGGTCTTTCACTGAATCTGGAGCTCACTGACTCAGTTGCTCTGGCTGGCCAGAAAGCCTTGGAGATCCTTCCATTTGCTTCTCCATGCTGGGATTGGTTTCATGTTATCAAGCCCAGATTTTAAAGGTTTAACTAACTCCAGACCTGAGGTCAAAAGTCTATCCTAAGTCCACGGACAGATCCACACCTCCTTAGGCTGAGTGTGGACACCACTGCCGTCCCACCACGTCTTCCAGACTTTTCAAGGTTCCTTTGAATAAAGCTCTTTATGGACTATTATTGTCTCTCAGATCCATGGGGCCATAAAGACATCTCCTGAACTGGTGTGATAGTTTCTAGTCTCATTAACACTCGACTTGCTTCAGTTTTTTTCTCACTACTGACTTGGGCTGATCCAAAGCCTCTTTTTAAAAAATCAAAATGGTTTTAGTTAGTGTATATGTTAGGCCGACTAGCCAGTGACCCCCAAGGAGTGTGCCTGTCTCTGCTTCCCTAGCGATGGAATTACAAGCATGTACTACCATACCTAGCTTTTAATTTAAACAAAAAATTGTTTTTGGAGTTATCCTAGCTTTCTATTGTTGTGATAAAACACTATGACCAAAAGCAACTTGGGGATCAAAGGGTTTCCTTCAGCTTATAACTTGCAGTCCATTACTCAGGGAAGTCAGGGAAGGAATTCAAGGCAGGACACTGGATACTGGAGGCAAGAGCTGACACGGAGACCATGGAGAAGTGCTTCCTCATGGCTTGCTCATCTTGTTTTATTTTACCACTCAGGACTCTCAGCAGGGGTGGTACCACCCCCAGTGGACAAGGGCCCCCCCATCAATCCTCAACAAAGCCTGCCCCACAGGCTTGTTCACCATCAACTTGTGGGACATTTTCTCAGCTGAGGACTCCCTCTTCTTAAAGGACTCTAGCTTGAATCAAGTTGACAAAACAAAGCTAAACAGGTCAGGGGCGTAGGCACAGACTATGGAGGACGGCGTGTGTGTGTGTGTGTGTGTGTGTGTGTGTATGTGTGTGTGTGGGTTAAGGTGGGGAGGTGAGACAGTCAGAGTCAGGGGTGAGGTGGGGTGGGGGTGGGGAACGGGACAACTTTGAGGAGCCAGTTTTCTCTTTCTAGTTTTACATAGGTTCCAGGAATTGCCAGGCTGCAAGGCCAGCAGGTGTGTTTACCTGCTGAGCCATCTTGCTGGCTAATACCTGGTTTTCCCCAGGGGTTCTAGATATCAAGTTTAGGCCCACCGTGCTTGCAAAGTAAACACTTTCCCAAGTGTGCTGTCTTCCCAGCCTCCATGATGACATGTGCCACTGCATTTTGCTCTTGTCTTCTTCCTAACTCCCAGTCTTGAGAATGTCCCCTTCCTATTCCCATATGTTCTATTAGCCCTGCCCACCTTAGGATTTCTTCTCTTTTTCCATAACCCTCTTTTCTATTTTTATATCTTCCACTCACCCCAGTCAGTGGTGACTGCCATCGAAGGCTCAGTGTTGTTTGGAGCTGGAGAGCCTCACGGATGGGTATAAACTGCTCTGCTGGATTAGGCGTAGGAAACTAGAGAGCTAGGTCACTTGGAAAAGTGCTCGTCACATCAGCATGAAGACCTCAGTTTGAACCTCAGAGCCCAAGTAAAAGTCTGGGCACGTGTTGGAGACAGAAGGATTCTTGACTTAATGACCAGCCAGCCAGTTTAGAAGCATGCATGTGCAAGTCCCATGCCTGTAAGGCACCCTATCTCAAAAAGCAAGATGGACATCTCTGAGGAATGTCACCATAGATTGAGACCTTGGTGTGCACATGTGTGTGCACACACACAAACACAACACATAAACATACACCTAAAACAATAATTAAAAAAAATAACTAGGGCAGACCAAATCTCGAGAATCTGGGTTTATTGTCTCCCTTTGATGGTGATTTTGTCCTCTTAAACCAGCATTAATCCCTTTTGTATAGTAATGCCAATCTACTTTAAATGTGGTGACTCTCACCAGATGAAACTATAGTCCCTGGCGTATATGCCAAGGCTTCAAAATCTAGTCACAAATGACGTATCTCAGCTTGACCTTTCTCCTGGTCCCTGACTGTAGTGTACACAGGAAGAATGTCTGTCTACTGGGAGGGTTCTTGACAAGGTTCTCATGTCTCAGAAGGAGACATGCGATAATAAACCTTTCTATCTCTGGATACTTGGTCTGGATATGACCAGACATTCAGTCTGGTAGACCCCTTTACCCCTTTCAAAGAATCTGAGTTCTTACAGCTTGCTCTTTTTCCTTTCTTTCTTCCTTCCTTCCTTTCCTTCCTTCCTCCCTCCCTTCCTTTTTTCTTTCCTTTTTCTTTTGTTTCTCAAGACAGAGTTTCCCAGTAGTTATGGAGCCAGTGGTGGAACTGGCTCTGTAGACCAGGCTGGCCTCAACCGCACAGAGATCCGCCTGCCTCTGCTTTCTGAGTGCTGGGATTAAAGGAATGTGCCACCACCACTCAGCAGAACCTGAGTTCTTGATGATATTATTAAGCACCAACCCAACCAATCCTGCAGACAACTTTGCTTTTTGATATCTCATTACATGAAGCAATATATTTCTTTATTGATTATGCCATTTTCAACCCCATTCTTGTTATTTGCATTACAACATACCAGGAGACAGTATTTTTCCTTTTGATATTTTATACTAAGCTTCTTGAGTTTAGACACTCTCCTCATCTTATGCTGTTAGGGCTTGGGGCACATAGATCCCTATGACAAAATGATTATGTGATAAATATTTATACACATCTCTGAGATATCATAGATAAGATCGGTCACAGGTACAGAAGCTTTTTTACCATCTTATAGCACTTAGAGATGACCAAATAAACCTTAGCTTGTTTAGCAATACCTGGTTCTGACCAGAATGGTCCCCTTTGTCTCCAATCCTTGTTTATAACTACTATGTCTGTTAGGATCTTGAGGACCAGGGACTGAAAGAAAAAAATGAATGACAGGTTACATCTGTGCTTAGGGCAGCACTCACAACAGCGCAGTATGGTACTTCTAGCTCAGAACCCAGGACTGGAAAGCCTTCTTTCAGCCCGGTGCATGATGGGTGCTGCGGCCACAAGTCTCTACAAGTTTCACAGGGGAAAGTAATTTTCTGGAAAGATAAGGCTGCAACATTTTTTAGGTCCTCAGTGCACCACAACATGGTACCTCAGAAGTGAAACTAAAAAAAAAAAAACCCCAAAATGTCTCTCTCTGTTACCTTATAATTTCAGGAGCCTGAAGTAGGAGGCATTTAGGTAGCCAGGCTAGGTACCTCAAGGTCAGTGTAACAGGAAAAAGCAGGGTCCCTTATCTAAAATGTTAGAATATCAAAGCTGGACGTAGTGGGTCACACCTTTAATCACAGCACTCCAGAGGCAAAGGCCAAGGCCAGCCTGGACTACAGAGTGAGTTCCAGGACAGCCAGAGCTACCCAGAGAAACCCTGTCTCGAAAAATAAAAACAAAGAACTTCAAGATGGTGACAGCAGGGCATTAAACTAGGCCCGGGGCCTTACTAGCTAGGAGCCCTGGTACTGTTTAGGTTGCACGCGCAGGAAGCTGGTCCTATCTCTGGAACACATGACTACATTTATATCTGCCTTCCCAATTACATGGTATTCCTTTGGACTGCAATGTAGTCTTTCTTCTCTTAGTGAGGGCACCTCGAATGTGCCAGGAACTATGTCAAGCACTGGGGATTCTGGATAAGAGCAAGTATTCACTAAATGACACTGGTGTCTACTAGGCTCTCTCCACCCTGGGAATGCTGCCCTGAATTAGATTTCAGTGTAAGCAAGTGACAAGCAACAAACAGAAACAAGTTAACGTAGTGATGGGATACAGGGTATCTACATGGCTCCCTTAGCTTGGTTGATCAGGAAGGATCGGTTTGACACATTTGAGCTGCGACTTCAACAAACCGGCCAGCCCGTGCAGCACAGTAGGAACTCAGGACGCCGAGTCTCTGTGTTAGCGTGAGCACAGAAACGTTTCCGAGAAAGACTGAAATAATGAAGCAGAAGCACGCAGGCTCCATCATCATCATCTCTGGCAAACGGGAGCGGAGGGGGCACAAGTGGGGCTAGAAGGACCTTTCAGGAGCCACACTTAGAAAAGTGGTGGGTGGCTCAGCGCTGAGCGAGAGCAGCGGAGGTGAAGCAGCGAGGCAAGCAGGCATCCCTCTTCTCCCCATCCTGGCCGCGCCCAGCCCAGGTGAGTGGGTGGCCCGCGGACAACCACGCGGAGGAGCCACCTCCAGGGGCCCGCGCGTTTCCTGCTGGAGCCGACGTGGCCGGCGCGATAGGCCGCGCACGTGTCTGGCCGGAGGCCCGGGCGCAGAGGCGCGCGGGGGCTTCAGGCTTCAGGCTCGTCCGCCCGCGTGTGGCGCCGCCGGCCCAAATCCTCCGGGCTGCGGGTGCGGGGCGCAGGAGCCCCGCCGCGGGGCGGAAGGGGGCTGGGTCATGAGAGGAGGGGGCGGTCGGGAGCGCGCACGGAGCTGGCGGGCGCGCGCCGGGGCGGGGGCAGCCCTCTCGCAGGCGGCGGCGGGGGCGGCGTCGCTGTTGCCCTTTTAAGCCGCGGGGCCACCGCCTCCTGCGGGTGGAGTCGGTTACAAAGGCAGGAGCCGGTCCCCGCTCCCGCACGCCCGTCCGCTCGCTCGCTCGCTCGCTCGCTCGCTCGCCCGTCCGCCCGCCCGCCCGCCGAGGCCTCGCGCTCCTCGCCATTTTCCAGCCGCGCTCGGACGCGGGTCGCGGCGGCGGGGGAGAGGCGGAGCCGCGAGAGCGCGGCCCGGGCCGGCCCCGCGGGGCGGTCGCGGCCGTGACGGCGGCTCCCGGCCCCGGCTCCCTTTCCTCACCCCTCCCGCCGGAGATGAGGGGAAGATGTCCGTGTCAGGGCTCAAGGCCGAGCTGAAGTTCCTGGCGTCCATCTTCGACAAGAACCACGAGCGATTCCGCATCGTCAGCTGGAAGCTGGACGAGCTGCACTGCCAGTTCCTGGTGCCTCCGCCGCCGCCGCCGGGCAGCCCGCACTCGCCGCCGCCGCCGCCGCTCACACTCCACTGCAACATCACGGTGAGGCGCCGGGCCGCAGCCCCTCGGGGCCGGGCGAGGGCGGACGGGGGGCGCCTCAGTCCCGGGACAAAGGGCGCCTGCCCCGGAGACCCCCGGCGCCCCGGGCGCGGCCGGTTGGCGGCTGGGCCCCGGGCCCGGCCGGGAGCTCGGGGCTGCGTGGCTGTGAGACGGCGGAGGCGCGTCTCGGCTCTGCGCGGGCCGGCTTTGCGCTGTTGGCCCCTCGCGGCCCCCGTCGGGCCCCGAGGTCGCCATGGCCGCCCGCAGCCGGCCTGCTCTGGGGACCGCGGCGCGTCGGTGGGCTCCGGTCGGCAGCCCAGGTGGAGAGGCGCTCAGGTTTTTTTTAGCTCCTCATTTCCCCGTCAGGTTTCAAACCCCTTGTCCTTGCTTGTTGGACCAGTTTTTTTTTGTTTTGTTTTGTTTTTTTGTTTCTGTGTTGCTCTCTGAAGACAGATGAACGCCGAAAGCTTTTGCATTTAAGGAAAAAGTTAGGACGCAGCCCCGGGGATGGTGTGAACCATCGTGTAGCCCTGACCTGGCTCTGCGCTAAGGCGTTTCGGAAAAGCTCATGGAACCTTCCACGCGGCAGGTGGTGTGGCGAGTGTGCGAGCTGTCCCACTTGTGCGGAAGCTTGGACATTACCAGGAGGGGAAAGGAGATGCTGTCTAGTTTACTACCCGGAAAGAATCAGGTTGGAATAGAAAGCTGGAGAGACACGTGGAAACTTCTTTCTATTTAAGCGAAAAGCTCATTAGAAACGTACAGCTTGGTGGAAATACCGAATTTTCAGTGAACTCCCTCCCCCATCGAAGTGTATCATGAGGCTGGCTATTTATTGTTGACTTGACGTTATGTGCAGAATATGCTGTATTACAACAGGAGTTAGGGTGGAAGTTTAAATATGGTTAAGATTCCTTCTGTTAATTCAATACCTAACTCCCAAGTGTGGGACTTTGCAAAGGCCTTGGCATTATGCTAATTGAGTTATCAGATTCTACAGGAGAAGGTGGATACTGTTTGTCCTGTTAGTTACTGTTAGGTCCGAAAAACCAAAAAAAAAAAAAAAACCCCAAAAAAACCCAAAACAAACAAACAAAAAAAAAACTGCCCCAGTGTGCTTTAGTGAGGAGAGAATGCACTTTCTGAATATCTGGTTATGTTGTTGTGGGTATTGGTGTTTGAGAGCTTGGAAAACCAGTGCCTACTTGGAGAACTCACACTTGGAGAGTTTTATATAACCATGACAACTACTGCGGTGTTATGAACTCTAAAGGGAGCATCTAATTTTGAGTAGGGAGCTGTGCCGACTAGTTTTTTTGACAACTTGGCAAAGGTAGAGCCCTAGGGGAACCTCAGTGGAGAGAAATACCTCCTTAAGATTGACCCGTAGACAAGCCTATGGGGGCATTTTCTTCATTAATGATTGACGAAGGGCCCTGACCATTGTGGTGGTGCTGTTCCTGGGCAGGTGGTCCTGTAATGTAGTAAACGAAGTAATCAAGCCACGGAGCCAGTAAGAAGTGCTCCTCCTCCTCCATGACTTCCGCTTCAGTTCCTGTTTGAGTTCCTGCTCCGACTTCCCTCAGTGAAGGCCCCTTCCCTGGCAGGTTGTTTTAGCACAGCAACAGACACCCTTAGACAGGAACCGAAGGTGTGCCTCGGGAAGCTTGGAGGGGCTGGACAGGTGAGTCCAAACTCGGAAGGCTGGAGGAAGGGTGTTCCAGAGAGGAAATTCCACCCGGATGAGACGCTGAAGCTTGAGAGAGTTGAGATCTTCGGAGCGGATAGTTAATGCACAGACTTGAGAAGCCCAGGCTTGTAGGCTGGTGAAGATTTCCCAAACATGGAAGGTAGACAGTAGTAGTCACTGTGAAGTAGGCGGCTAAGTACATTGGCCTGAACAGTTGGAGGGTATTATTCAGGTAGAAGTTGAAGGTACCAGGACAAGGTACAACTGATCTAAATGATAGGGTACTAAATTTTGTAGACTGGCGAGCCACACTTTCATTCTGGTAAATTGAGAAAATAGGTCAGCTTTCGGAACTCTTAGTAATGGTGTGATATTAGAAAATACATGAATGTGTGGTTTTGTTAATTCCAGTGGGTGTTGGCTGATGCTCTTGGCATGCTGGCATTTACTACCATGGGTACAGGGATGCTAATGTTGTGTAATGTTGGGCAGTCTGCCATGTCAAAGAATTATCTGACCTAAAATGCCAGCAGCATCCCATGGAGAACCATTTTGGAGACAAATATAGGACAGAGAAATGATAATGATGACTTGGATTAGGCAGTGGCAATGGAAATGAAGACTCATATTCTAGGTGAAAGGATGCATTGGTCTGTACTGGTGCAACATTGTTGCTAGTAGACCTTGTCACAGTTGAGCTGCTAGTAATGAGCAGTGTTATCAGAAGACAATTACAAATTCTCAGTAGGAGTTTATGTTAACTTCACTATGGAAAGCTAACAAACACCCAGAGCTAAACAGAGACATTGTATACCCAGGCTCAGCTTATTTACTTATTTATTTAATGTGTACTCCTGTTGGATTAATTTGAAGTGTGCTTCGGACATACTTTTTTTTCCTGCTAACATTTTGATATGTGCTTATAAAAGGTATACTTTTAAAATGGTGTTTTGATAATCTATGGGGCCTGATTATTTAGTTTTTTTTTTGCTCAGAAGGGAAATAGCAAGTGAAAAAATGTGGGTAGAATTTAAATACAAGGACCCTGTCTACTAGGTTTGTGATTTGTTATTTTGTAAAAAGTTATAGGTCCTGAGTATAGTGAGTTTGACCCATTCTTTAACTTTCCTTCTTTAGATAGCAGGAGTATTTATTGAGCACTCTACACATCAGGTCACCAAGCTACCAAAAAGCATCCTTGTGCAGTTTCTGTGATGTTTGGTTGATGACACCTCATATTTATATACTTAGGTACAGTTTCTGGATAATCCTCTGAAGATACTGTGCCCACTTTTCCTCCTAACCTTCTGGTCAGCTGTTCTTCCTATTGTAGAATGTGCTCCTGACTCCTGCCTTGTACCCTTCCCAGTCTGCCTGTTCCATGGTTGATTGCCCCTCAAGACTCTTTGTGGGTCATGTGCAGTTCATGGTAACATTTCCCGTTCCTCCCTTTAGGTTTTATTTCTGCTTTATGGTTTCCCATGTTCTCTCATAGTTCTGATTATCTTTTCTCCAAGCTAGTTCTTAATGGTGTCGGGAGAATATTATGTAATTATAATTTTATGCCTTATCTTTTCTTCCCATTCATACTTGTTTTATTGACTATAGCCACTGAGGACTGAACCTAGGGCCTTGCACTTGCTAGGCAAACGCTCTACTACTGAGCTAAATCCCCAACCCATGACCACTGTTCTAATTATATTATGTTTTAGAAGAGAATTTTCCCTATCTTAAAAGCTAACTGCTAAGAATTTTATCGGAAAGAGTGAGAACATCAGAAAGTATCATGGGTAGTAGTACACAAATGCTTAAGATGTCACTGAGGACTTGATAGGAAATCTGTAATTTGGCTACATATGAAGAATAGTGTCAGAAGTAAAAACTCAGGCATAAGTGTTTTCCTTTCTAGTCCGTGGAAATTGGGCTGTTTTGTTTTCTTTTCCCCATCATGTTTTATAAATTTGTCCTGCTCTTCAATATGAACCTCAAGGAGTATTTATTTCTTTTCTGTTAACTCATGAAAGGTAATCTGTTATGTAAACTTAGGTATTGTTTTTTCCATTTCAGTTAACAGGCTTGGTTGTCAGTCAGTACTAATACCCAGTTGTTATACTCATACTCAAAGCAAAGCAGCTTCTTTAACAGCCTGTATGACTGTTTTGGGAGTTGGGATATGGCTTTCTTTTAGTCTTTTAAAACTACTTAAGCTGGTAGTTCCATTATGTCTTTTTGGGGAGTAAAGGGATGTTGAGATAGGGTCTCCCTATATTGCCTTGGCTGGTTTGAAACTTGCTATGTAGACCAAGCTGGGCCTGAAACTTCATACCTGCCTTTAGAGTGCTGGGGTCATGGAAAACTGTGTCTGGCTCCAATGCTTCTTGTATAGACTCGTTGGAATTTTAGGAGTATGAGTATGAGTGTGTATGTGTTCATGTGGGTACATGTGTTTGTGGATACAGGCGGAGGCCAGATATCAGCTTTAGGTTTTTTTTTTTTTTTTTTTTTTTTTTTTTTTTTTTTTTTTTTTTTTTTTTTTTTTTTTTTTTTTTTTTTTTTTTGAGCTATCTACTTTCTTTGACTTGGGGCTCACCAATTAGTTAGGTGGCTATCCAGTGGGCTCCAAGGCTCCATCTATTGTTACGTCTTTGGTGCTGTGCTTAATAGAGTATGTCAACATGTGCCCCCCCCCCCTTTTTTAAACATGGATTCTGGAAATCAAACTCAGGTCTTCATGCTTGTGTGGCAGGTACTTTATAGTCTGTGCCATCTCCCAAGTCCCTGTACTGTGTGTGTGTGTGTGTGTATGTAGGTCAGAGGACAATCTCGGCTTTTGGTTCTTCTTACCTTCTGCCTTTTTAGAGGCAGAGTCTCATTGTTTGCTGCTTCACTAGGTATACCAGTATATAGGCGTATCCTCCTGTTTCCACCTCCCATTTCACCAGATTAATGCTGGCTTGGATTATATAGGCAAGGTGCTACCTAGTTTGGGGGTTTAAACTCTGGTGGTCAGACATGCATGACAAGCAGTTTTACCTGCTGAGCCATCTTGCTGAGAGAGTTTTTTACTATTGTGAGGCTTGATAATTGGCCTAGGTAGTTGGCTCCTGAGCCCAACTTGTTTCTATCTCCCCCACACTGGGGTTATACAAATATACCACACATCTGTCTGGCTTTATGTGCATTCTGAGAATCAAATTCAGGCTGTCATGCTTTTGTTGCAAACTCCCAACTGAGCTGTCCATCCTCCTCCACCTCCTTTTTAAAAGTCTTATTCAGCATAGTTCAGGCTGGCCTTGAACTTGCTTTGTAAATGAAACTCCTCCCCTCTGTATGGGCAGGCTGTACCACACACCCAGCAGCAGCTGGAGACTCTTGGGAGTAAATTGCTGTTTCAGAGTTAAAAAAAAACTTCCACAGGAAGTAAATTAGTTGGTATAAAATTATTCTTTATATTGCTTGTATACATATTGGGGTTTCTTCATGAATGATTGTCAGGCTAGTTTTGGTGAATAATTTTTGTTTAGCTAATTTGTTTCATAATTGCTAGAAGTCTCTCCCTCAACAGCAAGCTACTAAATTAACAAATGTTAGCTCTGAATCTGGGAGGGAGAGGTTAGGCATTACTTAATTTTTAGGATCTTAAATCATTTCACTTATTGTGTTTCTCCATAAAACAGTCCCTTTTTGCTCTGGAATATTATTGGAAAGCTTCTTGTCAACAGTACTGTACTATACCATACAAATGAGAAAGTGATAACCATTATTTTAAAAATGCTTTGTGCTAGATAGCTCAGGGGAAGAGTACTCCATCTTGCCGAGCATATGCAAGACCCTGAGTTCAAGACCAAGCTACAAAGAAAGGAAGGACATAAATTATCTGCTTTGTAATATCTATTCTTGGTAATATCTATTCATGCTGTTAACTTCATGTTTTGTTTTTCTGGTCTTTATACTGATAAAAAGTAGTTCAGTCAAACTTGTGCCGAGGAAATAATGAACAAAATGACTGCAGGGTCTAAGAATCTTCTTTGGCTTACTCTCTCACAACAGATCACCTTTCACATTGACTTTGTAGAGAAGCTGTTGGAAATACCAGAGCTGTCATGTTAAGCTCCTGAATAGTACTTTGAGACCAGAAAGAGCCATTGTTTTCATTTGCTTGACCAGCTAATAATATAGGATCAGATTCCTTGTGCTTATCTGGCTTCTCTATCTCTGTTTTTATGCACTTTCTTGAGAGAAATGAAATTATGGAGAGGTTGGGTTTCCTTTTTGTGAATGATGGTATATACTTTAGTAACTTTTTTTTTTTTTTTTTTTGGTGGCGTCTGTAGGATGAGAGTGTTGAGCTAAGACCTGGGAAGGGGTAGTGTTAGGTAAGGTGTAGAGATTGATTGGAAATAGATATTGCCAAATAGAAAACATTACTGGAGAGAAACATAACAAGGCTTCCCCCTTGACCCTCAAGGCTTTTGTACTAGAAGCCTCTAATTGCTTCTAAAGATAATTATGTAAAACAGTGCCTAATCAGAACTACCGAAATCATCCAGAGAATTTGCAGCACAGTTGATTTCAGATCATCTTCATTATTTTGTTTGCCTCAGTTCACTTAGGAAGATGTTCTGAGAAGCTGTGGTTTGTTCTCTACTTTGGTTATTGAAACAGTTTTTAGAACATGATGCAGAGTTTATGCTGAAAGTTGTTTCCAGTGGTGGATATTTTGTAACATGGTAAACAAAACATTGTTATTGTGAGAAATTTAGAAACCAGAGAATGAAAACTGGGGGATAAAAAACAAAAAACAAAACAAAACAAAAAAAAAAACACCCCACCTCTCTATTTTTAGCACCCATTGCTCTGAATTTTGGTGTCATATCTTTCTGATTATCTTTTCCCTCAGTGTTATATGCTGATTTTTTAAAAATTTTTTGAGTCATGGTCTTTCTGTGTAGCCCTGGAACTCTGTTTAGACCATATTGACCTCAAATTCACAGAGATCTCCACCTTTGCCTCTTGAATTTGCAGTTAAAGGTACAGATACTATCATACCTAACTACTATTTTGAAAAATAGTAAACGAGATTGTTTTGTGACATTTTTCTCACTTAGCAGTGGATTTGTTTCCTGAGGTCCTTTTCCAAGTGTCTCCTCTTCTGTGATACTGACAGAATCATCTAATGAATTCTGTCCCCTAGTATTGGACATGCAGGTGGTGGTTTCTTCTCTCCCTCTCCCCCATTTTAAGTAATGCTCTGAGCATCAGTAGATGGAATCCTTGTGTATATAGGAAATGTCCTTGGAAATTTTCCTAGAGGTGGTTGCTTGTAATTCTTGTTGCTGATTTGGTTTCTGAAGGTAGAACAAATTATATTGTACTGTATAGAAACTTTTCTTTCCAGCTACCAGCTTTTAGTTATCAGATTGGTAAAACTGTTAGCATTGGGTAAGGACTGAACATCACCACAGACAGAACTACACGTCACGGCAGACATAGTTATCTACAGCCCTCTGTGAAGAAATTTGATCTTGTGAATTCTCTCAGTTAGGGCAAGGTGAATACTGATTACCCCAGGCTAGCCAGAATTATACCTGTGACCCCAGCTGTCCCAGAAAAAGACTTTTAGTCTGAGAGAAGACACAGATTTTCATGGCTAATTTTATGTCAACTTGGCACAGGCTAGAGGTATCTGAGGAGAGAACCTCAGTTGAGAAAATGCCTCCTATATATGATCAGACTGTATGCGCGCTTGTAGAGCATATTCTTAATTATTGATTGATTGGGGGAGGGTCCAGACCATTGTGGGTGGTGGCATCCCTGGGCTAATGGTTCTGTGTTCTATAAGAAAGCAGATTGAGCAAGCCAGTAAGCAGCACACTTCCATGGCCTCTCTGCATCAGCTCCTGCTCCCAGGTTTTCTACCCTGTTTGAGTTCCTATGCAGACTTCTTTCAGTGGACTGTGACTCAGGATATGTAATCCAAATAAACCCTTCCTCCCCAAGTTGGTTTTAGTACTGGTGTTTCATCACAGCAGTAAATAACGGTAACTAAGACAGAATGCTGGAGTTCTTTGGCTAGACCTTGTGTCAAAGGAGGAAGGTAGCAAAGCCTGCCCCAGTGGAACATGTAGGTTGATGGAGAACGGAGAAAAGGATATGCTTCTTCCAAGAAGGAAAGGGTTGGTGAAGGATAAGGGATTTGGCAGGAGAGAAGGTGAAGCAGCAGTTCTCGATATTTTGGGGGTCAGGACTTAGTTAAACTCATTTTTATCAGTTATACTTTTGGTATTTATCATTAGAAATTATTAAAACAGCCCTCTCTTAAGGAGGGAGTGGGAGGGAGGAGGGTGAGTGGGGGAGCAGGAGGGGATGGGAGGAGGGGAAGAAGTGTAAATTTTTGAATGGAAAAATAAAGTTAAAAAAGATTATTAAAACATTAACAACGAAAACTAGTCTCACATACTACAGGTTTCTTTGGTGCATGTTCTGTCTTTGTTTCTACATTTAATTTGTTTTAATTAAAAAAAATACATTTTATTAACTGTATTTTATGTGTATGTTTTGTCTCTATGTATGCCTGTGTATCATGTGCATGTCTGGTGCCTGAAAAGGCCAGAAGAGAGTGTTATATTTCCTGGAACTGGAGTTAGAGATGGCTATGAACCACTATGTGGGTGGTAGAAATTGAACCCAGATCCTGGAAGAACAGCCATGCTCTTAACCTCTGAGCCATCTCTCCAGCCCAGTTTTTTGATGCTTTAATTGAAGTAATGTGAACAAAACTCAACCTCAGATAACTGGTTGGAAAAGAAATATTTTAATAGCAATAGCCTCTTTAAATAATTGGGATCTCTATTCTTATTCTGGGAACGAAAGAAAACCTAGGGCCTCAAGCATGCTAAGCAAGTGTTATTACCACTGAGCAGCTTTCCCGGCTTGTGAATATTTGTGTGTGTGTGTGTGATACTTCACAAAACTTGATCTTATTCTTGCATGCTATTATAGTATCATTCATTGATCATTGGGAAAATATTTGGTTGACATATCTTCTAGACAGTGATAAGTTTCACTATACAATATTAAAATCTAATCTCACCACCAGTCTCTTCATAATACTCTGTGAAACTTCTAGCTTACACTGGTGGGTAAGTGTTCCAGGGTTTGAGTGTTTTTCTCTAAAGTTTGACTTTACTATTGGGAAAATGTACCATCCTTTGTTTTGGAAGTGACAGACTGTCTCTTATTTTTGAGAAGACATCTCCCCAAAAGCCAAGTTGGAAGAAGCCTTGCACCGTCATCTTTTCAAGTAAAAGTGTCTGCTCATGTCAGTTCATCTCAGATGAGTCACACATGCCTACTCAGGTGTCGTCCGGGGTGCTCGGGTCTGCTCCTGTTTCATTAGCACAATAGTGCAGGTATAGAAGATGGAATGGATATCACCTTCACTGCTTCATCACAGGCGTTCTGAAGTAAAACCCGATCTTGTCACAGCTTTGTCTGTTTAAATACTAGCAGTGCAAGATTCTGGCCCACTGGAGTTAGGACCTTCGCTTGTGTAAAGGTAGCAGCAGTTTTACCTCTGCTGAATTTCTTGTGCCCTAGTGAAAATTGAGTAGAATAAAGAAGACCATCAACTGTGTAGTCTTCTTGTACAGAGGGGTCTAAGGCCTCTGAGAAACACTGAAATGAGTGCTTAGACTTGCTACCTAGCCTGTCTTTTCATGTATAGGATTTAAAATATAACATCTCAGGGGGAACTGATCTCCTCTCCCTAAATTTCTCTTAATGTGGTGTGGGTATTTCACTCTACATCAATAGCTCATATGCTTATTCATTTGGACATTTACTAGATAAACACTAATCTATACAGTGAACTTGTAGACCTATTTTTAGTTTTTTAAAAGCTAAAGAAAATTCAAAAACTAAGCAGTAAAAATGGTCTAGATGCTATATTCACAAACTAGGCAGAAGAATGAAATTACACTACTCAGTAAGTGCCTTTCTTTAAGAACAGGATTAATTCTGAAGATACTTTACCTTTTAGCCTGTGAAGAGATTTGGAGCCAATAAAAAAAATGAATGAGAGCCAGATGATGGTGGCACACACCTTTAATCCCAGCTCTCGGGAGGCAGAGGCAGGCAGATCTCTGTGAGTTCGAGGCCAGCCTGGTCTTCAAAAGCTAGTTCCAGGACAGACTCCAAACCTAAAGAGAAACCCTGTCTCTTAAAACCAAAGTTGTGTGTGTGTGTGTGTGTGTGTGTGTGTGTGTGTGTGAAGGGGGAAATAAAGAAATGAATGAGAACACAAAAATAAACCAGCCGTTGCTGGGCATACATGTAGATACCACTACTGACCACTAATTTCAGTAGTTGTTTTTTTTTTTTTTCCTAGGATTTGGTAAAATGCTTTAAAATTTTTTAGTTTTTGTGCTGCTGGTTCTGTTATAATGAGGTTATAGTTCCTATATATAGTGCTAAAGAACTATTTGTGTAATACAGTTTTCAACTACAAAAGTGTATTCAGTAGCTGATATCCACCAATAATGTATTTTCCCAGAGTCCCAGTAGAAAACAGTACAAAGGAGAAAAAAAATGTCTGTTAGTGGATTAAAGGATGTAATGCTTCCTCATTAACTCACTTGAAAAAAACTTAAAATTAAGAAAAAAATAGTAGCATTTCTCAGTAGTACTTTGTGTGATAGGATATTAGAATTTTATTATTTGATTAGCAATAGATGTATTATTTCTTTCTATCAAACTTAGAAGTTTGTTTTACTTAATTTATTTTATGTGTATAAGTGTTCTGCCTGCATGTATGTTTGTGTACCATGTATGTAATGCCTGCAAAGTCAGAAGAGCATCAGATCTCCTAGACTGGAGTTACTGGTGGTTGTGAGCACTGAACCTGGGTCTCCTTGAAGAGCAGTCAGTTTTCTTAACTGCTGAGCCAGTTAGACCTTTGGGAAAAAAAGGAGCATATGCTTATTTGCATGAGTACACCATATGTGTTCAGGAACCTGTAGAAACCAGAAGGTGTTGGGATCCTTGGAACTGGAATTGCAGCTGGCTGTGTGCCTTGTGGGTGCTGGGAACTGAACCATGCTCCTTTGCAAAGAGCAGCAAGTGCTCTTTAACCACGGAACCATGACTTCAGCCTCCTAAGTTTAGAGTCTTTAGAAAAACTTTACTCAGTTTCTGTGGGTCAGTATCTTTGCACCACTTCCCTTGGTTCTCTGGCCTGTGCTCTTTCCTGGCGCAGGAACATGTTGGTGGAGGCTACAGTGATCAGAAGGCTGGAAAGGTCACAGTTGTTGGCAGGATTCTTCTCATAGACTGTTGGCTTAATCTGAGGATTTTGGTTTCATTCTTAGATCTCTTTTTCAATTTCTTGTGGCTCAGAACTCTCCATAGGGTAGCTCACCATGTGACACTGATTTACATCACCAGGATTAATTGCAAGACAAGAGTTGTATTTTTGTAACTTGATTTCAAAAGTGATATTGGTACTTTTGCTGTGTTTAGAAATGAGTGGCTAAGTCCAAGGAAGGGGATTTTTACAGGGGTGTGAATACAAAGAGGGGAGAATTAATTGGGGCCTACCTGGTTTTAGAGGCTGCCTGATAGAGTGTTTGAGAATACCATTGGTGGTGTCTGTATTAAAATGTCTAACTCAGAAACACACTTGTGTGGCAGGTGAAATCTGAATGAGGACTGTGGCAGCCCTGTGCTGCTGTTCATGCAGCTTCTAACACTTGCTTTATTTAGAAAGCAGTCTTTAATGCTGATGCAGGTCAGTGGTGGAGCATGAACCTAGGCGCGTCTTTATGTTTGATCCTCAAACACCCAGAAACAAAACAGGTAGGAGAAACTATCAACATCAAGAAAAGGGTTAGGCAAGATCAGATGAAGGTAATCTTCATTTAATATGTCTGTTCTTTATAAAATTGTATTCTAAAGCCAGTCTGTAATCCTAGGACTTAGGAAGCTGAGGTAGAAGGATGGTCAAATTTGAGTTTACATATTGAGACCTGGCTTCAGAAAACAAAAGGAAAAACCAAAGAAATAAATTACATTCTCTGTTACAGTCTAAGAAGGGATGGAAAATAAATGGAGTAAGTTCCACCTTTAGATTTCATTTTCTTTATTTTTAATTATGCGTTTGTGGTATGTGTGGAGGTGGAGTGGTGGATATATGCACATGAGTACAAGTGTGCCATATCCTTTGGAGCTGGAGTTAAAGGCAGTTGTGAGCCACCTGACATGGGTGCTGGGTATTGGACTTAGGTCCCCTGGAATGAGTAGTACATGATCTTAACCAGAGAACCATCTCTCCAGCTTACCCCCACCTCCCTTTTTGAGACAGAGATTCTGTGTGTATCCAGACTGGCATCAAACTCATGGGCTTCCTACCCCAGCCTCTAAGGTTTCCACTCCCAAGCCTGGCTCAGTGTAATACATTTTATACTGGTACAGAAAAAAGAAAACTGCCAAGTAGGTTCTGTAATTACACTACTTGGAAGGTCAGAACACTGTGAGTGGAACATCTTGAAAAGTAGTGTTTGGAGCATTTGTGAAGATTTGGAGACATGTATTCCTTGTATTTATTTTGAAAATTCAGAACAAGATATCTAGATAAAATTTAGGAATGTAGCATTATTAAAAGGTAAAAGGTACTGTTCAATGTATAGACTAATTTTAAAGTGGGATTTCTTTTTAACTTGCCTTTTCACTTTGAGAAATTATTGTGATTCATATTTTCAAGCCCTGGAAAAAAGGTGAAAGCTAGAGATTCAGGTCAGGCTAGACCTGCTATTGCAGTCTTGAGTGGTGCTTGGGTACATTTCCTCCTCTTTGGTAAAAGGAACGCTTAAGGTATATTTGATTTTTAGTCATCCTGCTCATTTGGTAAAGTTCTGTTGTTTGATTTTAAACTTACAAATTGTATAACATGGACTAGGCAAGATTAAACTGTTAAACTTAGCAACTTTAATTTTTAAACTCCACAGAGGTATCTGGTCTCTCCACATGAATTTCAGTGTTGCCTTTCTTCCTTTGATGCATTTTGTGTGGATCATAATCCTCTTGTGTTTAGTGGTGTGCTTTTAACTGGGCCGGTCTGTTTGTAAGTGTGTTTCACCTGCTGTCTCGATAACAGGAATCTTACCCATCTTCTTCACCAATATGGTTTGTGGACTCTGATGACCCAAATCTGGCATCAGTTCTGGAACGCCTAGAAGACACTAAGAACAGCAATTTGGTAAGGAGATGAACCAGTCTTTCCTTTTTTCCTTCTCATGATCTTATAATAGAAATTAAGTATTAAGAGGTAATATGATAAAAAAGTTTATTAAATTAAACTTTACTTCATTTATTTCCTTTTCCTAATATTTTCCATCCCTTCTTATATCGTGACACCAGTTGTTACAGCATATTTAATAATTATAATTTTAGCTACAGCTTTTGAAGTCCATCTCCCTCTTTCCATAGATACATTTCCTTTTTACATTAGGAATTGAGGTTCTTTTTTTCTTTCATTCTAACTGTTAAACAAAGCAGACATTTTTGATAGACTGTGGCTGTGAAGGGAGGTCATGAGAGAATAGCATCAGTTAGTGTGAGGGGTTCCTTTGCTGACAGGGCTCACGAGTCTGCAGTAAAAGCCAAATTTATTGAAGAAAAATTTGTTTGTTTGTTTTTGTTTGTCCACCTGTCCACACATTCCAAGACCCCTAGTAGAAATCCAGGTCTGTGAGTAACTCTGAGCTCTATGTAAACAGGTTTTCTTCAGTACACGGAACACTAAGAGATTAGTGGTAGCCAGTAGTAAAGCAGAACAGTGAATACCAGGCTTCATGTTAAAAAAAACTACAAAAGTTGTCTAGTTAGCATATGTGGACCTTGATTATTACCCCTGGAAAACTAAAATTGTAGAATGTTTATCTGGGAGTAAAGGGGAACAGCTGTGTAAAGAGATTCATCTTTTGGGGCTGGAGAGATGGCTCAGGAGTTTAGAGCACTTCCTACTCTTGCAGAGGAGCTGAGGTCAGTTCCCAGCACCAAAGTTGGGCAGTTACACCTGCTTGTAACCTTAGCTCCAGGGGATTTGATGCTTTCTGGTCTCCATAGGCATTGTACTCAGGTGTATAGCACACACACACACACACACACACACACACACACACACACACACAAATCTTGTAAAAAGTACCCTTTTTTTTTAAATTAAAAATGCTTATTTATTCTTTGTAAATTTGAAAGTTACCCATTGTGGGAAAACTAATAAGTTGTAGACAAACAAAAAGAGAACATTTAGCATTCCTATAATTTTCTACCTAATAGATACTTTTCTGCCAGTTTTTTCTTTGCTAGCAAAATACATATACTATTTCATATGAGTTGGGCTCATAGTTTGTAGTCTTACATCTCTTTTGAAGTTACTTTGTTTTTTCCATTAAATCCTAATGGAAAAATAATTGTTCTTTGTAGATATCGTGGTTTTTTTTTTAAAAATACCCCTCTCAGACCCCTATAAACTGTAAAGAGAGCAGCTAGAGAAAAGCAATTAAATTGTTTTCTTGAAGTGTATTTTATAAAAATATATATTTTTCTAAATGTCGCTGATTACCAGAAAGAAAATACAATGTTATTTTATTGATGATTACAATAAAAACTAAACACCTAGAGAATAAACTTAAATGTGGGAGACTTACATGAAGAAAACTACACATTTTTCCCCAGCAGAATGTAACGACTTAGATATTATGTTCCTGGATGGGAAGACAGATGTCTGAGATGTTACAAATGTCATTTACCTCCGTGTATTTATATTTATAAATCTAATGCAGTATCACTAAAAATTACTTATTTTGACTTTTGAAGACAGGATCTTGCTGTGTATTTCTGGCTGGCCTGGAACTTGCAAGCCTCTTATCTCAGCCTTTCCAGTACTGCGATTACAAGTAGTGTCACTGTGTAACAAAACCAACAGATTTGTTTGTGGTATTGACAGAATGACTCTAAGAATAAATAATAAAATACAAAATTTAGAAAGGTAAAAGATTTATCCAAACAGATACTAAATGAAATAAAATATTGAATATTGGAACTAGACCATCAGACAATAGAAGTTTAGAAACAGTCATGCAAATGAGAATTTGAATAAGTAAAGCTGTTATTTTAACTCAAGAAGGAAAAATCTTTCTATAGATAATTAGGAAGTTAGACTCATTAATTCTTTAACTTGTCAAAATAAATTATAGATGGTTTGAACTTGTTCTTAAAATTTGGAACACTGTGACTATTGAAATGGCTTAGCAGGTGAAGGCACTTGCCTACAAGATTGAGAATCTGAGTTCAATCTCTGAGTCCCATATAGTAGGAGAGAAGTTGTCCTCTGATCCCCACACGTGTGTTGGGCACATGTCGTCCATCACCCTGCAACCTCCATAAGTGTAAAAAATTCAGGAAAAAAAAATGAAGAACCTAAGTTTGAAAAGTTTTAAAAGAGTTTAAATCTTAAGAGCTGTGAAAGTAGGAGGTAAGTTAGAAAAGCTAGGCAGGTACATGTTGACATCTCCAGCAGAGGTGATGGGAAAGAAAGACAGACACAGCCCCCTGTTCCTCAGATTGCTTCTGAGCTAGGCCTGGTGGCACAGGCCCCAAATCCCAGCTACTTTGGAGCAAGGCATGGAGATTGCAAGTTCAAGGCCAGTCTGGTCAACAAGTTGAGATCCTGTCTCAAAAGTAAGAAGATGGTTGAAACTGTAACTCAGTGGGAAAATGCTCACCTACCTTGAGAAGGATCCAAGGCATAATCTCTGGTACTAGCAAAAAAAAAAAAACAAATAAACTTGTCAAGTTAACTGGAACAGGACTTAACATTGGACCTAATTATAGAAAGTAAATACTGAAGGAAAAAGCAACACATTTCACTCATAGCCTCTGCCAGTTTCTCATAATAATCTGGTTTCTAGAGAGAAGAGTTGTTTTGTTTTGACTTTTTAACTTACTTACCAGAGTCTAGACTCTGCTATTTTATGGACACTTATTTATTACTTGTCCAATCCAGTGGCTCCTTTTTTTATTATTCAAATTGTTTTTTCTGTGGTTGAAATATTCTTCTTGAACATGTATTACTTAATGCCAACCAATAAAGAATTTGTTAAATTTAAAAATGTGACATATAGTTAAATACTCCACTGTAGTAACAAGGAGTGCACCCAGTCTTTCCCCATAGTACACATAGGACATTCCAAGATAGAAGGCATAGAATACTGAGTAATTGTCCTCTTTTGTATACAGTGTTGTAAAATACATATTAGTGCTGGCTTTCTCTGTGCCTACTCCTTCCTTCCCGTAATTGTAGGAAGCTGTTAACGGAACACAGAAAAGTATTTTAAGAACATTGATTAGCTTCTCTGAAGCTCTGTGATAAGTGATGTGTATTCAAAGACAAGATGTGTTTGTCCTGAGCAAATTGCTAACCTAGTGGGGACTTCTATGAGACCACCATTCCCTGATTCTATTTCTTATTATCTTTTCTTGGTCTCCTGAGATGCTCTTCCTTGGTATGTCTCTTTATTATCTTTTTATTCTGTGCTTTCTCTGTGCAAGCTCTTTTGCTCTCATTACTTAAGTCATACTTTATTATCACAGGGATTCCTAAATCTGTAGCTCTAGCCAAAGTTTGTCTTCAGAGTTTGAAATCCATACACTTACGTATATAGATCCTCTGTGTCCAGGGGATCTTGCTTGGATGTGCTATGGGAGGTGAAATCAGTTTACATTAGTTTCCATCAGCTCGTCATGCTTTCCCTCACTAATTCTCTTTGTAGGAATGAAATAAAGATACTGGTCATCTGTGCCTGGCCCTGGAACTTAAGAATTTTTTTTTATACTTCCGTTCCCCTAACCATAAACTCTAGTAAGCACCAAAGACTTGTCCATCTACCTTCTAAGTCCCTCCCTATGATCTTAGTTTCTTCCACAGTCCCTGAAGAGGAGGGAAGTATTAAAAATTAAACTTCCTGGAAGATGAACACCCTGTTTTTCCTGTTGCTTGGTATGATGCCATCACACGCCTACAGTACTCGTGCAGGATCCTGTGTCGGGATCTGAGGTCAGGGCTTGTCCTGGTCTCCCTAGGTCATCTCATTATGTACTACACATCCTGACTTACTGGATGGAGAGCAAATCCACAATGGTGGGCCCTTTACTTCCCTTCAAGCATGAGGACATTTGTTTGGTCAGATTTAGTGTTTAGCCTTCCTCATGTCCACTTGGTCCTTATCCACTTTGGAAAGGCTTGCTCTTTGCTGGGTTTAACCCATTCTAATCCCGTTTCTGTTTTCTTAGTCCTCCATAGACCTGCTTCTTCTTCGTATCTTTTCTTGGTCAGAGAAACTGAGCTGTCCAGTGTAATAAGCTCCTATCTAAATCCAAGTATTGCTCATCTTCTATGTTGGGATTTAAAAGCCCAGAATAATAAAAAGTATGTCTAAACATAGTTTGCCTTATTTACTTCCTTAAAGTATATATACCTACAAAATTTAAAATGGAAATTTAAAGAGCTGATTCTATTATGTCAGTTTTCCTAATGATTTCTTTCTTTTCTTTTGGAGAGTGTTAATTTTAATTTTAATTTACTCCTTACTGTCTGTCCTGAGACAGTCTTTATTTCTTTGTTTTGCAGATGGGGAGACTAAAGCCAGGAGCTTAGGTATACAAGGTTATTTATTTTAGGGCTCAATCTACTAGGACACACTTGTCTTTATAGTTTTAAACAAATATGACTGTTGCATATGTAATTTCATAATCCACATGCAACATTTCCTTTAGGTTTTTTATAATTTTTTATAGTCTTATGAATGCACTAATGTTCTCTTGTCTAAAGCTGCAAGTTTCCAGGATGTTAGCTACTAGACACTAGACAATGTCTGAACCTTCCTTCTGTGCCTTTCTGTTGGTGGTATTTCTAGTTACCATATTGTAAGGACATACTAAGCTGTAGTAACTCTTTAAGAATAGTGATTTTCTTATACCAGCCGCTCTAAAATGTGTAAAAGACTGTTACTCCATCCGTAGGCTGCAGTTGAGCAGGAACACATTTTCATTTCTTCTGGATTGATTAACAGTAGTTGTAGCATTATTCAATGTCTTCTAAGGGCTCTTTAACATAATGCTTATTTACTGAAATGTGTTTTGTAGCTTCGTCAGCAATTGAAGTGGTTGATATGTGAACTCTGCAGATTATATAACCTCCCTAAGCACCTGGATGTTGAGATGCTAGATCAACCACTACCCACGGGTCAGGTAAAGTAAACGTTCTCTAGTGTTGAGCTGAAATCAATTGTCTTACTCACAAATTAACTAGGATAATTCAAAAATTATTATACAACCTGTTTGGAAGTTAGTTTTGTGTCCTTAGTAAATTGCTTTAGGTACTAAAACAGCCTTTTCATTTCTTGGAGTTGTTTGTGTTTTATTGTGACAGGTGAGCACTTGCTCCCAGACCCCACTATTTTGGTTTCTGTTAAAATTTCTGATTTTTGTGTTTCTTCTTTGATTGTTTGCTTGTCAGTTACCTTCCCTTGACATACCATGTCCATAAGTCTGTCTGTGCTTCTTAAGGTCGAATGCAAAGTTACCTCTCCTAAGCAATGAAAATTTCCACCAATTGAGCAGTCACTCATGACTTCTAGACTTATCTGTTTAGCTAACAGCTACTGACTTTTTATTATAATAAGTCAGGATTTAGCTCTTATACTACCTACCTAACCACTCAATGCTTCCAAAACATTGTTTAGTTATGAACGATCAGTTTGCCATCAGGACATTGGTGTTTTCTGTTAGGGCATTTCCTTACCTGTGACCATGTTTTGTTTCTCAGTGTCTTATAATAATACTTCTTAGCTTCTAAAGTTACATTCTCTTTCTATGGTTTTCTCTCTTTGGAGCCATTGGCTCTTCTGTATTTGTTCTTATGAGCCATTCTCTGGGCTGACTGTACAGTTGTCACCTTGAGGTCTTTCTTATAAACTCTCCTAGAGTGAATCCATTGATTCCTGGATCTCATGTCATCTCTGTTGGCTTTCGCTCTCGTGTTTGTCTCTTATTACATTGTCAGATCAGAGCCAAAGCATGAAGGAATGGCTTATTTTCTGAGTTAGCTTTTGAAAAATCTGGTTCAGAGTTGGGGTTTCAGAACAAGCCCACACTGGTCTTGAATCTTGGTTCTGCTTACTAGCTCAAGTTCTTGGGTTCTTGGGCCATTCTCCTAATCACTCAGATCATTTCTTATTTGCACAAAGTAGTTTTAATAGTAGTTTGGCAACACTTAGGAAATTCTGGAAATAGTCGTTAGTGAAGTACATGGGAATTGTCTGGGACATCCTTAGTATTAACTGCCGCTATGTTCTCTTTTTACTCAATGTTTGATGAATTCATACATCTAGGATGAAAATTTTGCCTCAGAATTTCAAAAGTGTGCTGTTGCCTTCTAGGCAGTGTTGCTGCTGAGGCTGATGCCATCCGGAATCTTACTTCTGGAAGCTTCAGGGAATTTGTGCTTTCTTTGGTGTAATGAAGTACTACAATGTTGTCCTTAACTTTGGGTCTTTTTTCTTTCATTGTGCTAGGTATTAGTAAGGATATTCCTTCTCAGATTTGAGTTTCGATCTTCTTATCTATTTTTGTACATTAACTTTGCCTTTCCATCTTGATTATTTGGAATTTACTGATTGGACTTTTAAATTTTTGTTTTCCTTTTTTAGAGACAAGGTCTCATGTAGTTCAGGCTGGCCTCAAAAAACCATATGTAACCGAGGCTGATGACCCTCTTGTGTCTGCACCTTAAATGCTAGAATTACAGACTTGTGCCACCATGCCTGGCTACTTTTAGATTTTAGATCTCTTAGTTTGAGTCTTTACATCTTTTGTATTATTCCTTTTGTTAATTTTATTATATTTTTGTGTGTGCATGTTGTGTATGTATTGGTACACACATTACAGGAGTTGTTTCTCTCTGTCCATCATCTTTGTCCCAGGGTTCAACCCCATGTGGTTAGGTTTGGCATCAGATACCTTTATTCACTGAGCCATTTCACTTTTTCTCTTAAAAGATCTTGCTGTTCTTTCAACTTTTACTATTTTTATATGGACAATAGTAACTTTTAAGGTTTTTTAAAAATAAATGCTTTTATGTGTATGAATGTTTTGCCTACATATATGTATGTGCACCATATGTGTGTAGTACCTGCAGAAATCAGAAAAACCTGTTGGATCCACTGGAAATGGAATTACAGATGGTTGTGAGCTCCTATGTGGGCACTGGGAATCAAACCCTAGCCCTCTGCAAGAGCAGCAAGTTCTTTTAACCGCTGAGCCACCTCTTTAGCCTCTCAGTTTTGTTTTTAATATATATATCTGTTTACCACATTTTTTCAAAGTGGGATGGTTTTGAGGTGGATATGGTGGCACAAGTTTAGAACCGCAGCACTTGGGAGGCTGAGGCAGAGTGAATGTGTGTTGAGGCCAAGCTAACCTACAGATGAAGACCCTGTTTCAAAAAGCAGAAACAGGCTAGGCATGGTAGTGCACACCTTTAATCCCATGGGGCATTTGGGAAGCAGAGACAGGCAAATCTCTTGCATTTGAGGCTAGTCGGGGCTACACAATGAGACTTTGTCTCAAAAAATTAAAACAAAACAAAACCTTAATGCCTTAAAATAGTAATTCTTGCTATTGGGTGGATTATCGAGGCTTAGCTGGGTAGTGTCTGCCCGCTCCATTTGAAAATTATTATTATGCACGTACAGCATAGTATGGCTGTAGACAACTAGAGTGATCTTTATCCCCGAGCTGCACTCAGATGTCCAATGGCTTCTTTTTTCTTTGTCCCCCCACTCCTCGTGTATCTGGCATCTTTGGCATTTCTTTACATGGTTTGTTTCTGTACGTGGCGTCATTTCTCGATGGCCTCTTCAGAAGGCTTCTGTTTCTTTCGAGGTCCTTCGGAACTCTCCAAGAACACAAGAATGGGCGTTCTGCACATTCTTAAGGCCTCAATCTGGAACAGATCCAGCAGTCTGTGAGTTAAAGCAAGTCTCAGACCAGCCCGGTTCTCTGTGGGCCGGGACACCACAGGCTTTGAATGCCAGGGGAGTGATTCTTCTCCAGTTTCTAAATGTGAGCCTGAGATCAGGAGCTTCTGATAACCCCTTCTTCATTTGTCTGTGTTTGTTGTCTAGGTGAGATAGATTCATGAAGCTGTGTGTTTTAACACTTTCATCCTCTCTGGTGTCTCTATTTTGTATTTACTATGTATTTTCTCAGTTTAATTATGTCTTGTTTTATACATTGTAAAGCCTGTCCTGAAATATTTTTGTATTCTTTGTTTGTTCATTCACATTTTAATTGCTTTTCACATATTTTTCTTTTGTACCTGATGAATGATTTGGCATTCCTTATAGTCAAGACCTTATAGCATTATGCTGATTCTCAGCCACTCTTCCCCTACTTTCCTACTTCTTGGCACTGAGTGCACTTTCGTCTCACAGATAAATCTTCCCAGGTTTTGCTTAAGGAGGTGGAGGTGGGAATGCTTTGTATGTGAGTCTGTAGGCTTCTGTCCTGCTTGCTGTCCCTGTTGCGGTGTATGCGGTATTTTCTTCAGGGTGCTTTACAGATGTGCTTTTGTCATTACTGTCCCCTGACCTGCAGCTTCTCCATTGATTAGTTCCTGTTTGCAGTCATCTAAGGGCGATGGAGTCTTACTGCTCCTGGTAGACCCATTCCCTTTTCTTTTTTTATATTTTTTATCTATACAATGTTTATTCTTTTGTAATTTAGTGGGGCCTAAGAGATGATAAGAAAAAGGTTTTAATTTGTATCTGTTCAACTTTTATTTTCTAGAGTGTCTGTGGTTTAATTTTTTACCTACAATATATCCTGGACTTGAAGTCTGCCTTGTTTCTCCTGATTGTACATAGGAAGCTCATGGAGATATCTAAGATTATTTGTGAATTATGTAACAAAATGCCTTGATTTTGAATCATCTTTGCATTTTTCTAGTAAACATTGCTAGGATAGATATGGTATTTTTTTTCCCTAATTTTACTTAGACTCTGAGATTATAGAATGGTTTTGTTTCTTTTTAGGCTTCTATTTCTATGTCAAGGTTATGACTTAGGAAGCTTTGTGTCTTTTTTCCATTATACACTTTAAATTTAGTAAATTTCAAACAAAAGCAGTTTGCTTCCATTGGATATTTGGAAATACCTGGAAGCATTTTGGGTTGTCATCCCTAGCTGTAGCAGAGAGGTAGGATGCTGTTGGTATATTATGATTTGATAGGATGCTTTTAAAGTACTGTGATGAGGTGTAGAACCCCACAATAGAGTAGTAGCTGGTTGAGTACGTCAACATTGCTGAAGTGGATAAACATGGTTTTAACACGGTCAAGCCTGATCCACTTCTGAAACTGTTTTATTCTGATGATTAACCAGAGGCTTTTCTGTTTTAATATCTTAGACCCTTGGAGGAATCGGTTCTTTTAAAAATATAATGTGTTATCTTTTTCATCCCCCCGCTTCCCCTTCCCCCTGTATTTTAATTAGCTCTACCTTCTGCCTCCTACTTTTATTGGATTGTTGTCATTAAAATTGCTTCTCTGTGTGTGTGTACATGTTCTGTGTGGAGGCCAGAGAACAACCATGGGTGTTTCTCAGGTGCCCATCCTTTTAAATTTCCTTAAAATTTATTTGTTTTTATGTGTATAAGTCTTTTACCCTATGTAAGTGCTCTGTGTGTGCCTTGTGTTCTTGGAGGCCTGAAGATGGCACCAGATTCCCTGGAACTGGAGTTACAATGGCTTGTGAGCCACCATGTGGGTGCTGGGAACCTAATCCAGTCTGTTGCTAATTTTTGTTAAATATCTGTCTCTCCGGCCCTCAGCCCCCTTTTTTGAGACAGAGCTTCTCACTGGCCTGGATCTTATCCAGTAGGTGAGGCTGCTGTCCAGCAAGCCTCAGCGATCTGCTGTGTCTGACTTGGACACAGGTAGTGAGGATCTGCACTCAGGCCCTGTGCTTACATGACAAGGGCTTTACTCACTGGGCCATCTCCTCAGTTCTTAACATCAACTTCTTAACACAGTGCAAAGCTGTATATTGTGTTTGAGTGCTGGTTGACTTCATGTGAACAAGGTTAACACTTTCGTGTGTTTGAATAGCTTGTATTTCATCGGTCTGCTCTACCATCTAGTCACGTGCCTATTAAGACTATAGTATGAAATACAACATATGTTGAAAGTATGGAAACTTTAAGCTTAGTATAATGTTTGGTTACAGTGAATCCCTGGGAGCTGTTCTTCAGCCACCCCAGGGGAAGAGTTGGAAGGTTGTTAACAGAACAGAAGCCTTCATTGTACTCCTTCAGGTCTGCACAGCTAGCCATCTTCTCCTATTTTCTCTGCTCTTATCATCATGTGTCCATTCTTGTGTAATTTAGTGTTGCCTGTTTTTGAGCTCCATGTTAAGAGTCACACTGTGTAGTTCATGTTTTCTTTTGCAGTTCCTTTTTTCTTCATTGTTTAGGTAGAATGTTTACCCATTTGCCATTTGAGTGTTGATGGATGTTTAGGTTGTTTCTAGCCAGCGCCCCCCCAACTTTAGGAAGAATCAGTCTTATTGTGGATTATCTATTTTGTTTGTATTTCTGGATACTCCTATGCAGTCATTTCCCTGGGGCGCATACGTAGGAGTTACTTTGCTTTGCTAGGACATGAATGTCTATTTTTAAAAAATCAAAAAACAAGAGTTATCTAGACAAAACTTTCTTCAGCTGACTTTGGGGGCTACTTTTGCTTTTGTTCATCAGTACATGTAACCTCAACTGCATTATCAACAGTTACATAGACTGTGCTATTGGTGTAATTGCTCTTATCGCTCAGGCAGACCCCTCAGTAATACATTCTAGCCTTGTTTTTCCTAGAAAGGTTTGGTTTATGGAGATGTGTGTGGTGTGCATGGAGAGTGTTGTATACTTGGTGTGTGTTGTGTAGGGAATCCACTAGTGCACACAGCTCTGGGATGGAGCTAGTTACAGAGTTCAAAGTTCTTTTTGGGGGTTTCCCAGTTATTTACATTTTTACCTCATATTTATTGTTATAGATGAAACTCTAGTGACTGTGTGATTACTATTTCTGTGTGTTTCATTGTTCCTGTCTGAATGTTGGTTTGGTTTCCTCTGTAACTGTGGACTCTGTTTTGCTTTTTAGTATTTCTCTGGAGTATCTAGAGTCACTTAATATGATAAACTCTCAGATCTTGCCACCATTTGTCTCTTCCTTTCATATTTTCCTTTCATTCTCTGGATGAATATTAGACCTTTATATTTTTGTCCTCTGCATCTCTCATGCTTTATTTCTAACTCCTCAGGCTGCCACTCATCTCCTTTCTTCATATTCTTGTCAGCTTGGTTGTCTTCATTATAAATGCTTTGTTTAGAGGAGCTCTTTGGCTTTTTACTGTTTTTCTTTGAATGTTCTTTATTTCCCAAGACTACCTTGTCTTTTTTTTTTTGTAACTTGTTCTTGGTTTGTTCTCAACAGTGCTAATGATTTCAGTAAGATTTTAGCTCTGTCTTGCCTTGCCTTAGATCTCTTGTGTGGCCTTTCCGTGTGGCACCTTTCAGGATCAGTTTTCTATTTGTGGTACTTGGTTATTTGCTCATTTTAGGAAAGGTATGCCATCAGTTAGTACAGTTGTCCATAGAGCTGTCCACAGGATAGTTACTTTTCTCTGTTGTCCAGTATGTAGAACCAGTACTCTCCTGAAGACAGAGGATGGGGCAGTCCTGGCAGGTGTAGTTTCCAACTCCGGAGTCTGTTAGAAAATTCCATTGTTGTGTTGAGTTATACTGAAAAGTTTTCTTCTTTTCTCTTTGGTTTTAACACCTGTAGTAGTTGAGAGGCCATCAGTTTAGATACGGTTCCTGTAGAATAGAGCGATAATATTAAGTGGGACACCTTAACTTAGCAGTTCCTCATGCTAGACTCCTGTGGCTTTCTCAGCCAGGGTGGCTAAAACTTTGTTAGTAACAATAGTATCCATTTGCTTTATGTCTGCTGTTGTCTTGTAGTTGTGGGTCTGTACACTATTTTTCTAATGTAGCAATGTTGTTTTTATCAAAGTCTGTCACCTCCCCCAAACCCTGTTTTGTTTTTGTTTTGAGAGGGGGGGGGGTTCTGTCCCCTGCTCAGGCTATCCTAGAACTCACAATATAGCTGACCTTGAACTCAGGCTTGCCCTACTGTGTTTGTTTTCAGTCTGCTTTTGGAAAGAAGCCTATTAACATGTTCAAATGAAGGCCTTAGGATTTCATGTGCCTAATTGGCTTTGTGTTTTTGTCAAATTACCAATCCTTTGGGAAAGAGTATTGCTCATCTTTCTCACTTATAAAATGTTAGACAAGGACTGGTTTGGTCACTTGTACATGTTTTTCAGGGCAGACCATGTTGTGTTCTTCCGTGGGGAGGATTATTTCTCCTGCTGTTGGATAGTTCTTTATCAGTGCCCCTTCTACATTAGTGTTTCTGTTGGTGTCCCTCATGTTCAGAGCTTACTTAGGTAGCCATGAATGTGGCCTCTGTGATATTTCTAGGGGACCAAAATCTCATAGCAAACTTCTTTTTCCTCTCTTTGGCTCTTACAGTCTTACTGACCCTTCTTTGCTGTGCCTGAGCCTTGATGCATGAGTTGTGTTGTAGATGTGTCATTTAGGGCTGGACACTACCAGCTCACTTGTTTGTTCTTTGCAGTTTGATTGGTTGTGGCTTTCTATGATGATCTCTAAGTCTTGCATTAAAGTGTATTTGAAGACAGATACTTTGGGATAGGTTCTGAAATTAGGTTTCAAAAATGCTTTTCACCCTCGGTCACTCAGACTTGTATTTGGGACCTTGGGATTATTTGGGTGGCTATGTTTTCTTTTTGTTTTTGAAAAGATACCAAAAATAATCTGGTTTGGAAATGAAGAAAAGGGTGAACCACAATAATTTTGGGAACTGTTTACTTTTCTCATTTAGTCCCAAGGAAAGGAATAATAAGTGTTTAAAGAGATTTGGATTTAAAACAAGCCTAAGCTTATGCTGTTTATACCTGTACACATTTTCCAGCTCACTGAAGAGTAATGTGCTCTGTGACAATGAACTTTTTTTTCCCCTTAAGACTTGTGTTCTTAGAGCATCTAAGAAAATATACCTTGAGGCTTCTGAGGTCCTGGTTGGTCTGATTTGATCTCTGGTCCTAGTTTCTTGATATTTTAGATAATCTAGTTCCAAATTAAACCCACCTTTATGAATATACATTTCCATATTGAGAGCTGGCAAACTTTGCTCTGGCCGGAGACTTCATGTATTACTGTTTATGAAGACCCTTAAACCCCATTTGACTCCTGTGCAAGTGAATAGTAAACCGTGTCTTAGGAGAGGTATTTCATCACAGGCAGACCGGCACTTTAGTCACAGCCTTATAGTGTCTGTTTCTTCTTGACCTACCTGACCTTTCAAATAAAGATTGTAAGGCAGGTGGATTTATTGAACGATTAAGGTTTTTCAGGTTAAAGGAGTAGATAGATAAAGGAAAGAATAATTTGGAGGATTTATTATATACAGAAGCCTTTGGCCATATACACATAGCTATATAAGTAAACATTTTTTTAAATTAAGTTATGCTTTAGTTTTTGAATTTTCTTTATATTTGATTGCTTTTGTTTATTCTTAAGGCATCTAAGCCCTGCTCATGGGACTGCAGTGACAGTGGTTAATGGTGGCCAGCTTTGTGATGTGTTCTGTGTGTCTGTGTTCTGTGTAGCTTTGGCACATTCTTTCTCTGTTTCAGAATGGGACAACTGAAGAGGTAACTTCAGAAGAGGAAGAAGAGGAGGAGATGGCTGAAGTAGGTATTTATATAAGAATAATATTCCATGAATATTCATAATTTTCTCCATTTAATTTTTATTATTTTTGGTTTGTGTGTTTGTGCTATGGCATGCACTTAGTGGTCAGGGGCGACATTTGGAAGTCCATTCTCTGTTTTTCAAGGATTGAACTCAAGTTATCAGATTTGCAGGCAGCTGCCTTTACCAGCTCATCTATACATCACAGTGGGTCACAGCTCATGCATATATTAGTGTTCAACACATTTTAGTAATTCTTAAATCTCCTTTTTGAAGTAGTGTTAATATTGAATAACATTTATATTTCAAATGGGATATACTGATAGATCATCCCCAATGTCTCAGTATGTGGGTGCACCCCTCGCGGTCCTGAGTTCCTTGCTCATGCTCTCTCTCCTTCTGCTCCTGATTTGGACTTTGGGATTTCAGTCCGGTGTTCCAATTTGGGTCCAGTTTGGTCCAACAAGGCCAGCTGGACTGGGTCTGAAAAAAGCATGGGATAAAACCGGACTTGCTGAACATAGTGGACAATGAGGACTGCTGAGAAGTCAAGAACAAGGACACTGGGTTTTGATCCTACTGTAGGAGCCTAGGCAGTTTGGATGCTCGCCTTACTAGACCTGGAAGGAGGTGGGAGGTCCTTGGACGTCCCACAAGGCAGGGAACCTGGACTGCTCTTTGGGCTGATGAGGGAGGGGGACTTGATTGGGGGAGGGGGAGGGATATGGGAGGTGGTGGAGGGGAGGAGGCAGAAATCTTAAATAAACAAACAAACAAACAAATTGGATATACTTTCTAAACCCTGGCTTTGCATCTAACTAAGTTATGCCTTTGAACAAATTATTTTATCTGAGGGCAGTAAAACAATCTTTATATTTAATAATAGTATTTACTTATAGTTTGGTTAATTTTAGGAAGAACTACTAAGTTTAACATTTGTGTTTACAGCTGGGAAGATGCCTCAGTCAGTAAAGTACTTAGTTCAGATTTCAGCAACTCATGTTTAAAATAGAAAGAGCTTGGTGGTATGGCTTGCATCTGTAACTCCAGCTCTGGGAAGGTAAAGATGGGGGAATCTGTGACTCTTAGCCAGATAGTCAGCTAGATTGACTCAGTGAGACTTTGTCTGTAAAAGATAAGGTAGAGAGTGATTGAGGAAGACTGAAAATTGGTAAGAATGATTGGGCCACCAGCTTACAAAAAAAGGATTTACTAATTTGAAAGCTTGGCCTTAGCTTAGGTCTGTCCTCACTAGCTCTCACAACTTAAGTTAACCCATATTTTTAAATCTATATTCTCCCACGTGCTCATTACTTCATCTCTATTTGGCCCAGCCAGCTTCTTCCATTTCTGGCTATCCTCCTTTTATCTTCCCAGAGCTCTCTGTCCCTGGAAATCCCGCCTAACCACTTCTTGCCTAACTAATGGCCATTCAACTCTTTATTAAATCAACCACAGTGAGACATCTTCACACAGTGTAAAGGAACATCCTACATTTCCTCTTTTTTGTCTAAATAAAAAGGAAAGGTTTTAACACTAACATTGTAAAATTAGATAAGAACAATTGTCAGGTAAAAATTACATTTACAATGCCCAGTCCATTTGCATTTGGCAAATTCAGAGAAAATACCGCATTATTAATATTATCCTGGTGAGTCCAAAGTTTTGTGCCTAGTCTACCACGTAGCATAACTAAGGAAAACTATAACTATCTGTCTTTAACCCCATCAAAGACCCCACAAAGATATACTATTGCCTGAGTAAACAAGAAATGCAGAGCAAGCAGTTTCCAAAACTATGAAATGACAGAGATGTCTGGTTTCCCGGACAGTCATCCAAGGTTCCTCTACAATGGTAGGGCATCTATTTTTGGCCTACAGGCCTAGAATATCTGGCAGACTTTTCTGTGAAGCAGGAAATTTTTGAAGGACTGTCCTACCCTATCTTGGCAAAGTTAGGCAGATTCTTTCCTTTGTGTCCTGCTGGTCCAGTTTGGACAACATACTGCCAGCAGTTGAAGCAAGGGAACTTTCTTTGCCCAGGGGCTACCTTTTCCCATAGAGAAAGCAAACTCCATATGGAGGTTCTTTGATGCCCATCATCCTTTTTTTTTTTTAAATATTTATTTATTTATTTATTATGTATACAATATTCTGTCTGTGTGTATGTCTGCAGGCCAGAAGAGGGCACCAAACCTCATTACAGATGGTCGTGAGCCACAATGTGGTTGCTGGGAATAGAACTCAGGACCTTTGGAAGAGCAGGCAATGCTCATAACCACTGAGCCATCTCTCCAGCCCCCTTTTTTTTTCTTTTAAGTAGATTGGTGCTGCCAAGAGCAGACATGTCTCACTGTCATGAAAAGCCTTATATTATTAAATATCTTAAATGCCATATTCTGTAGATCTCTGAAGTGTTTGAAAACCACCTATCTAAAATATATGTTTGACCTTGAAAACATACCAAACATGACTACAAGTTTTGATTGTTATAGGTGACTAACTACTAACCTGAATTTCTTTATTATTCTAGATAGCTGGCTTTTCATTTTCTTGGAAATAAAAGCATAACCTATTCTCCAATGCAACATATTTTTTGACTTCCATTTTGAAGTTAAGACATTTTTAAATTTATAGTTTGGTTTAGTTTAGGAGTTTTCATAATCCAGTGCCTTTAAATTTATAGTTTGGTTTAGTTTAGGAGTTTTCATAATCCAGTGCCTCAGCAGCTAATGTTTGCTTATCAGCAGTCAAAAAATTTAAAGTCAACAAGATACCATATAGGATCCACACTGTATTTTTATGTGGCTAATCCTTTTTATATTGTTGTATTCTCTCTTTAAAGACTTTATCTTATTATTTATAAACTATTTTTTCTATGACTGTCTATACCCATTTTTTAAAGCGTACACACTTATTTTATTTTTATTTTTATTATTATTTTTTAATTGAGAAAAGGAAAAAAAGTTTCTGCCTCCTCCCAGCCTCCCATTTCCCCCCCCCCCCCCCCCCCCCCCCCCCCCCCCCCACTCCTCTCCCCCTCCCTCTTCAGTCCAAAGAGCAGTCAGGGTTCCCTGCCCTGAGGAAAGTCCAAGGTCCTCCCCCCTCCGTCCATGTCTAGGAAGGTGAACGTCCAAACTGGCTAGGCTCCCACCAAGTCGGAACATGAAGTAGGATCAAAACCCCGTGCCATTTCCTTGGCTTCTCATCAGCCCTCATTGTTCGCTATGATCAGAGAGTCCGGTTTTTCATTTTTTAAAACACTATAGTTAGAGGTTTTTTGGGGGGCTGGTCTGGATCTGTCTTTACTGAGCATTTGTATTGTTCTCTGATGGTGTGAGACAAATCTTAAACTGCTATGTCAGCCAATGCATAGTTCAGCTTAGTACATGGCACTGGTACATGCCACTGGCAGCTGGCTGCAGCCTCAGGCAGCCGCTAGTAGCCATGCCGCTGTATGCTGCTAAGCATCAGCCTGCTAGACAGACTGTTGGTCTAGGAAATAATGTTCAGCTCCTTGTCTAGAACTTTTCTTAGCTTTCTTGGGCCTTGTGTTTGGATAGTTGAGCCCCCTGTTGGATGCCATTTATAAATGGATTTTTTTTTTCCTTTTGTGCTACCAACACAAAAAGTGACAGAGACTTATTATAAATTATGAAAGTTTGGCCATAGCTTAGGCTCGTACCATTGGCTCTTAAATTAACTCATATTTTAAAATCTATATTCTTCCACCTGCTTGTTTCATCTCCAATCTGACCCATCCTGCTTCCTCTGTGTTTGGCTGATCTTCCTCCTTTCATTTTCCCAGAGCTCTCTGTCCCCAGGTCCTACCTAATCTCTTCCTGCCTAGCTCATGGACATTCAGCTCTTTATTAAACCAATCACAGTGATTCATCTTCACACAGTTTAAAGGAATATTTCATAACACATTTAGTCTCCATAACCACACGAACACAGTATAAACATACACAGTTTTATATTTGAATGAAAGGAAAATTCAAGGATATCACAGAGACCGCTTGCTGAAAATAAAGGACTTTTATTTTAGTCTGTTTTGTGCTGCTGGAATTAGAATACTCAAGACTGGGTAATAAATGTTTGCACAGTTCTGGAAGCTATGACGTTTAGAATCAGGGTGCTAGCTAGCATGTAGTGTCTTGTGAGGACTTCCATGCTGTGTCTTCAAAGGGTAGAAATCAGAAGTGGAGAACGCTCTAGCCAAATGACCTGTTCAGCTTCCTTTATAGAGGGTTTGATTCCATTATTAAGGAAGGAGGCTTCTGTTACAGGCCATATTTCTTTCCACCATTTGTTTTTCAAGACAGTTTCTCTGTATAGCCCTGGCTGTCTGGAACTTGCTCTCTACTGTGCTGGTCTCCAACTCAGAGATCCTGCCTCTGCCTTGTGAGTACTGGGATTAAAGGTATGAGCTACCATTGCCTGACTCTTTGAATCTTTTCAATTTTTATATTTTATTGTGGTCTTAATTGAAATAGAATAACATTGCTTTCCCTCGAACCTCTCCCATGTTCTCCCACTCCAAAGTTGATAGCTTCTTTTTCTTTATTATTGGTATGTATGAATATATGTGTTTGCACAAGTATGAGTATATGTATGTGTATCACATATATACACACATGTATATATATATAGGTGATACACATGTATGTATATGTGTATATATGCTTATATATATATATAATGCTGTTTGTGTGTGTGTGTGTGTGTGTAATTTTCCCTCTTCCAGCAGTCAGTAATTGCTTGTAGGTCTTTGTCTAGGAGTGGGAACCCCTGAAAATTTTTCTCTTCTATTTTACATGTCCATTAATTGTCATTGTTTTAGTCTTTTTTATTAATCTCTTTTTAAGAGAGACTTTCACAATGGATTTTTTTGTTACTTTGGCTTTTAAAGTCTTTCTGCCCCCCTTTTCTGTGATGTTCCCTGAGCTAGAGATGCAGGAGCTGTGATTCAGATGTTTCCACTGGGGCTGGGCTTCGCAGGATCCATTGATCTTTGCATTGTGTCCAGTCATAGTTTTCTTTGGTGGTCCCCATTTGCTGTAAAGAAAGGCTGTTTTCCTGAGGGGTGGTAGCTACATGTGTGGGTAAGAGGAAAAGATGATTTAGAATATAGTAAGGAATTACACTGATTTAGTAAAGTTGCAGTAGTTCACTTTTTCTAAAGTATATGACTTCACTAGTTCCAGTAAAGCCGCCTAGGTGTCCAGTACCAGGCATGATTACTCTCCTGTTGAGTGGGCCTTTAGTCTAGATAGACAGCTGTTGATTGCCTCCGACATATGACTGCCATTTATTGCACTTTTATGCATATTTTGCCATAAATGAAATTGTGCCTTGCACTTGGGGAGGGCTGCTTTAATTGCTCTACTTCCTTGGCAGCTTGCATAGTATTTACTGGAACCATGGAGGGTAGACAGTACAGAGGCTCCTGGTGAGATCCATAGACAGGACAGAGGCTCCTGGTGAGATCCAGCTCCCAAGTGTGTGGTGTTGTCAGCAATAGGGAAAGTCTCTTTTTAAAATCAGCATATCACCATACCTGATTTTTAGAGAGGACACACTCAAGTAACAAATTTTAGAGTAACTTTCCAAGGCATTAAGTAATTATTGGTCACCAAAAAATTTCTAGACCTCAAAGCTTTGAATTTAAATTCAGGTTTTGAAATGAAGATCCAGTCCTCCATTGGCCAGATAAAATGAATATGAATTTCATGATCTTTAAAATAATTGGTTTTTGTTTTGGATCTTATAATTTATTCAGACTTTATTTTAAAAAAATCTATTTAAAATGTACTTTGAGAATATTTCAAAGCTAAAGTAGTCACTTTTTTGTATCTGGCAGCAGAATAATTCCTAAAATTATTTGTTTAGACTGACTGTGGTTGGTAGACTGCTTGCTTTACTGTTTTCTTGCACTTTAACCTGGTGGAACAAACTGCATGAGAGCATTAAACTTCCTCCTGTCCCAGTCGGTATACAGAGAAATAATACAAGATTGACAGGGGCTGAGTGGTGGTGTACAACTTTAATCCCAGCACTTGGGAGGCAGAGGCAGGCAGCTCTCTGAGTTCCAGGACAGCCAGGACTGTTAAACAGAGAAACCCTTTCTTGAAAAACAACCCAAAAAGATTTATAGGGAACAGTAATGTTTAGGGAAGTGACTTAGGAGATGTTAGATTAAGACAAGTAAAAAGGATGACATTTTCATTTTATTTGAATTAACATGGGTAATGTTGGGTGTGGTGTGATTCAGGGTACTGGATGCTATCCTTTAAGGGAGAGGAGAGGTGGAGTTCTGTTGTTGTACATAACTGGATAGAAAAGACAAAGAGTAAGAGACAAACATTTTTGTTTCATAAGGTTGTTGATCAGGAGACCATAAGCAGAGAATGGAGTGTTGTGAATATTGAAAGATAAGGTATATTTCGGATTTGCTGATTAAAATTCAAGCAAAGTGTGTGGATGGAAATGAGGTCGAGTTGAGGTCGGGGGAGGGTGCCATATAGCCTAAGGAGGCAGTCATTGAAATTTTGAAGACAATAAGTATAGAATAGGAGAGAAGCTTAAGGACATGAAGCCCTGTGCAGAATCTGATCAAGAATAGAATGTAAAGGGCTGAAGGAGACCACTAGGTTTGTTTTGGATTGAAGGTAGTCACTAACCTCAGTCCAATTTGCAGGAAAAATATGCAGTCTAAAGTGTTGAATAAAGACTCCTGCAGAGGTCTTGGTGACTGGATCTTAGAGTAGCAGATGCTTGAGAACAGTAGGGTCAGAAAGCTTGGGCATAGATTTTGTATATGTTAGAGCAGGTGAAATGGGGAAAGAGCAGAATGGACTGGGAGAGTTGTTGGTCTGCGGATAGTTTTCAAATTCCTTTTTTGAAAACTTCACCCTGATGTAGGAGGGTCTTTACCTATCTGTGGCGGTCGCCTCATTACCACATCACCCGATTATAGAAGTCCGTAGGTACTTACCACAGATAATTTGAAACACTAAATGTAGATCTCAAAGCCTTTCTAGCATTTTCTGTTTCAGTTCTTGTTTTGACAGCATGGAGATTCTATATATTCCATGTTTTTTTTTTAATTTCCGGTGTTTATTGATAGAAAAAAAATAATTATGTGTCTGTCTATAGCTTGGCTGGTAAAGTACTTGCCTAGCATGCACAAGTTCCTGACCTTGGTCCCTGAGCATCACATAAAACAGTGTGCAGTGAAAGGGGCCAAGGAAAAAATACCCGGCCCCCTGCCTAGACCAGAGACCTGATCCAAAGAAAAACATCCTGACCCTGACTTGACCCCAGGACCAGGGCTTGAAATCCCACCAATTTCTGTGCTTAACACAGAGTCAGGCTGCAAAAATCACCAATCCCAAGCCACCCTAGAAAGCTCCCAAATTCTATAAAAGCTCTGTACCCTAGTCAGTCTGCAGCTGCTTCTCACCCTACAGGCAGGCAGCCACCCTCCTGGATTCTTTTCTTCCCAGTAAATCTCTTGAGTGAGGTTTGTTGTGCGGTGTGACACCATATAACCCATATGGTCCCCAAGCACCACATAAAACAGCATGGTGGCACTTGCCTGTAATCTTAGCATCAGGAGACATAGAGGTATCAAAAGATCTGGGTCATCTTTAGCCACATAGGGAGTTTGAGCCAGCCTGTGCTACATAAGAACATGTCTCAAAAATAAAGAGAATTACGTTGTTTTTAGTATTTTAATGACCATATGATAGATGATCCACTGAATTAACTGTTTTGCTTTTTTTGGGTATGTGTAGATTTTTTGTAATTATTAGAATGAAGTAGATAAGCCTAAATTAGTGTTCACATTTCTTAGAATAAAACACTAGAGGTCAGGTTTCTAGAACAAAGTATAAATAGCTGAAGTTCTTAACACCTGTCACTAGATTGTTTGAGAAGTTCCTCAATAGTCATGACTTTATGAAGCTGTGAAATCTGCTGTACTAACCCTGCTTTCCTCCTAACAGAAGGCATTGAAGGAGAGGACTTCTGAATGGAATGTGGGTTCCTTGTCCTCATAGAGTAGATGCAGCCTTCCTTTCTTTTACTCTTTTATTCCATTCAAAATTATCTTTTGTCTAGCTTCTTAACTAGCGAAGAAGAGAAACCTGAATGAGCCTATTTTTTTCTTTGTAGGATATAGAAGACTTGGATCACTATGAGATGAAGGAAGAAGAGCCTATTAATGGGAAAAAGTCAGAGGACGAAGGGATTGAAAAAGAAAATTTGGCAATATTGGAGAAAATTAGGAAGACTCAAAGGCAAGACCATTTAAATGTAAGTGTGACTAAGTATCTAGAACTTGGACTCTGGTTAAATAGTTACAAGTAATAATTGGGTAATTCATTAATATACCAGTCTCAACTGTCCTCTGTTTCCAGCCTTAAGTGGTGGATCCAGTCATTTGTTTTGTTGACCTAGGCTGCTTCTCCTGATTGTTGACAGCTACTTTCTACCCTGTTCATCTGTTCTTCATATCTTGGAAACATATACTGCTATCTCTATATAATAATCCTCTGATGGTTAATTGTCAACTTGATATAACCTAGAATTAAGATGGGAAGAGTCTCAATGAGGGGTTATTTACATTGAATTGGCCTGTAGGCATGCCTGTCAAGGAACTGTCTTACTAAGTTAACTGATATGGAAAGACTCAGCCTATTTTGGGTGACACCATTCCCTAGGTAGGGAGTCTTGAGTTCTGTAGAGAAGACAAAAGCAAACCACAATCAACCAAGCAAGTGGGTGAGCATGTATGCGTTCATTTCTCTTTGCTCTTGACTGTAGGTGTGGTATGACTACCTATTTGAAGTTCTTTTCTCGACTTATCCAAAGTGATAGACTGTGACATGGAATTGTAGATTGAAATAAACCCCATTCTTACCATAAGTTAGTTTTTGCTAGGGTATTTTTATCACAATGACAGAAACGAACCTAGAGAAAACCCCTCTTTTCATCCTATTGTTGCTTCTTTACTTGCTCCCCTACCATGGTTTCTGTATGTTCAGATTCAGCCTCCTATAGAGTATTACTGGGACTCTGTCTCCCCATTAATCTGACCTCTATCTTTCATGTCTAACCAACCCAGAAGTAATTTTTCTCTTTGGATTTACTTAACCCCACCCCTCACGCTCTACAAAGTCTTACTATGTAGCTCTCGATAGCCTGGAACTCTGCATAGATCAGGATGGCCTTCAATTCAGAGATCTGCCTGTTTCTACCTCCTGAGTGCTGGGCTTAAAGGTATGCACCACTATGTCAGGTGATTTATCATGCCTTTTGTGAGAAGCAACATAGCAGTATGAGGTTCATTGTTTGGTGACAAACAACGCTTGTGTTGCCTCAGATTGTTCAGCTTTAAAATGTAGGCAAACAGTGCATAGCCTTTGGATGACTTACGAAAAATGAAGTGTGTGTATGTTGCCCTGACAAGGGAAGTATGTAATGGTACTCTGGTTATCTGACACCTACTGCCCTGAATTAACACTGTGAATAACTTGTTATGCAAGTGAATATCAAGAATTGTAACAAATAAAGTCTTATCCTTCCTTCAATCATATTTCATATACTAATTTAATTGGCACTTTTATTGAAGAGAACTTTAATTTTAAGCTCACATCTTTATTATTAAAGTAAGTTTGTAGCATCTGAACTAATACTTTACTTGCTATGTCTTATGATGGGCTCCGGTTTGTATGCTTTATATAGTTAGACCAGATACGTATTATTGGATACTCTGACATGATAATATAAGACTTAAGTGCTTTATATTACCTTCCCATTTAATCTTCATAGAATCTTCATAGCTGTTGTAGGAATTAGACACTCTTCATATTTTATAGATGCAAAAACCAGGGCTTAAAACCAGCTCAAGGACTGGGAGATGGCTCAATGGTTAAAGTGGTTGCTTCCAAGCAGAGAGTGTTAGGGTTGGTGTTCAGATCCCTAGAAGCCACATAAGTGTATTGTGGCCAGCCTATATTTCTCAACTGAGAAGGCAGAAACAGAATCTCCTGAGCAAGCTGGCTAGTTACACTAGACTGTAGTTCAATTAAAAGATCCTACCTCACTGAATAAGTTGCAAGGCAATCAAGAACGATCTACTGCACACATCAGCTTTGGGCCTGTACATGCATGAGTACACATGTACATTTGCTCGTACACATGAGTGTGCTACAGGTATGCAGATCACATGTATACCGTACATATATACATTAAAAAAAACTAGTTCAGGATCACATAGCTGGGAAATAGACCTTTGTAACCTTTTTAACAACCTTTAAGCTTTGTGATTTTTTTTAAAAAAAATTATTTTTGCATGTGTGTATGGGAGGAGGGTGCCTGCGCTAGCACACACATGAATCAGAGGACAACTTGTGGATATCAGGTTTCTCCTTGTACAGTGTGGGCCCTGGGAAGCAAACTGAGGTCATCAGACTTGATAACAAGTGCCTTTGCCTGCTGAGCCACCTCAGTCCAAAATCTTCATTTTTATTTAATGAAAAAAATTTGCATTCACCTTCATCTTTGGAAATGTCCCAGTGCTGTGAAGGAAAACCAAGCTGTGTGAAGACAGTGTGCTGTTTTCTTATGATGTAGCTAGACCTCAAGTGTAACTTCTTGTCTTATTAACTAGTTGTGGTTTGAAATAGACTCATACTGAACTCTAAGCTGTAACAGAATCTGTGGTGTTCTGGGGATACTGTGAGGCATCCTCATGATATGAACAAGCTAGACATGTCTTCAGTTTTTTGTTTTTCTTGTTACTTCATAATTCTTTATTCAGTTGAGCTTCTTGCCCTCCTTTCCTTTCCTTTCCTTTCCTTTCCTTTCCTTTCCTTTCCTTTCCTTTCCTTTCCTTTCCTTTCCTTTCCTTTCCTTTCCTTTCCTTTCCTTTTTCTTCTTTCCTCCCCTCCCCCCCCCCCACACACACACCAGACAGGGTTTCTCTGTGTAACCCTGGCTGTTCTGGAACTCACTCTGTAGACTAGTTTGGCCTTGAAGTCAGAGATCTGCCTGCCTTTGGCTCCCAGTTGGGATTAAAGGTAGTTCCACTACTGTGTGGTACATGTTTACTTCTTAATGTTGAATGTTGTTCCCCAATGTCATTGTAAAGTTTTACATCAGACTCTGATATCTTAAGCTTTTAATTACGGGTTGTTTCAGGGTGCAGTGTCCGGGTCAGTGCAAGCATCAGATCGACTCATGAAGGAGCTCAGGGACGTCTACAGATCACAGAGCTACAAGGCAGGTGAGGCCCTGGCTCTGCTGGCCATTTGTTCCCTCGGGGGAGTGATGGAGGACCATTTAGCCTAAACTGGCTTTGAATTCATTATTTTTTTGTTTAATCATGATGGGGTTAGACATGTGTGCCTCACACCCAGCTTAGATGTAATTAATATAGGAAGACAGAGTTAGAAATTTGTATTGACTTTATTTTAGGGATGCAAAACTCAGGTTTAATGAAATTCTAAAAGATGTAGGAGATAAAATTAGTTTATTTTTTTGTATTTAAAAAAATTATACAAATACACCATAATTTTTCTTTTGCCTTCTTCCTGATGGAGATAAATTCATGATTTTTATCTTCTGTCAAAAGCATGAGTAGTACTACTTTTTAAAATAAGTAATATATTTTGTTGTACTAGAAAAAACTTGCTGAATTTATTTTTATAGTTTTCTTCTGAAACAATAAAACTTAAATATAGGAGTGGTATTCTTTTCAAAATTGATGGATTTCTCCATTTCATAATTGTATGAAGAAAATGTTCATTTTCAGGGCTGGAGATGTAGCTCATTGGTAGAACATTTGTATAGTGCATGGGGCCCTGGGATTTATTCCTCAGCAGTATGAATTAAGAAAAAAGTCTTTATTATCCAGTAAGATTTGAGTGTTATAGAGCCCGAGGAAAAAATTATTGCAGTATTAATAAGCAAGAAATAACCAATTTAGGAATAATTGGCTCAGTTATTCTGGATTCATCAAAAAATAATGTCAAGTTGTTTTAAAGATTGGCTAGGGTGTGGCTAAGGACTAGAGAGTGGTTTAGAGCACTTAGCTTCTGTGGAGGGTCCATGTTCAGGTCCCAGTACTCATGTCAGAGGCTCCCAGGGCCTCTAACTCCAGGTCTAGGGTGTCTGAGCCCATGATGGCCTCCACAGGCATGCACATATGTGGCATAGATTGATACACACATGTATAAAATAATACAAATAATAAAAAATAAGTTACATGTATGCCGTAAAAAGATTGACAGAGAAAAAGGACATCTCAAAGGTAAAGATTAAAGTAGTTTATATAGAAGGATTCTATTTTCTTAGAAGTATCTGCATACATAGAAAAATTATTTGCATAATATGTTTTTAGTGAAAGTAGTAATCAGTTTTTTAATTCATTAAAGTATCTTTTAGTTGATAGCTTTATTTTTATTTTTTGTTTTTTCGAGACAGGGTTTCTCTGTGTTGCTTTGCAGCCTGTCCTAGAACTACCTTTTGTAGACCAGTCTGGCCTCTAACTCACAGAGATCCACCTGCCTCTGCCTCCCGAGGGCTGGGATTAATGGCAAGCGCCACCACCCACCACCTCAGCTTTAATTATTTTAATAGTAAAAATTGACTGTTACTGGATATTTAGTATATTTAATATGTAAATTTATTTACACTAGAGTAATACATAATCAAATGAAGAATAACCAGTGTGCCTGTGTCTCTACAGGGATTTATTCAGTGGAACTAATAAATGACAGCTTATATGACTGGCATGTCAAACTACACAAGTAAGTGCCTCCTCTTATGCAGATCTACTTTCTACAATGAAATATTTTGGTTTTCTTTTTCTTTTTTTTTTGCCTCATCAATTTTATACTTTTATATTCTGGCATTTCTCTGGACATTACTACTCTGGAAGTAGTTGTTAGATTAATTAAGGGAGCTGTTTCTGAGGCTTCCTGGATAAAGTCAGGGAGGAAGGTTGAGTGTTTTAAGACAGTGACAACTTAGAAACAATATGGAACTGTGCAATACTGTTGATGTGTGAAGTAAGGAGGTTTAGGCGGTACATATAGAAGAGTTAAAGAATTTTTTGCAGTGATCTACTTTTCATGGTTTTACTAGTGGTAAATTTATTTCCTTAAACTCCTTGGCTAAAATTACAATTTTAAAAAAGTATATCATCAGAACGTTTTTGAGTTTGAAAAATTCCGTGTATCCCACTGTTGTTCTTTGAAATGCCTGTTAATTTTAAATTCCCTTTGTTCCCAAGGAACTAGAGCCCATTGTGATCCATCTTTTTCTGGGACTGTGGATCACTTTAGAACTTCTGTTTGAGCTTACTCTGGGGCTCTGTTGTCCCTCTTGGACTGGTTCAGTTGGAGTTTAGTAAGAAAGGGTTTTCTAACCTTGTTTGAACTGGCTTTTGTTTTATTCTTAGGGTTGACTCTGATAGTCCTTTGCACAGTGATCTTCAGATCTTAAAAGAAAAAGAAGGCATAGAATATATTTTGCTTAACTTCTCTTTTAAGGTAAGAATATTGTAATGGGATTCCATGTTCTTCTAATGGGTTCAGCTGCCTTGGAAACTAGAATATATTCATATCCTATATAGTTCAGCATTGACTGATAGATAGATAGATTGATTGATTGATTGATTGATTGATTGATTGTTTGATTTATGTCTCACTGTGTAGCCTTGACTCCTCTGGAGCTTGTTATCTAGATCAGACTGGCCTCCAAGTCAGAGGTCTGCGTGCCTCTGCCTCCCAAGTGCTAGGATTAAAAGTTGATACTGGACCTGTCTAGTTACAGGAAATTTATGAGACTTATATATTCCACAAGACGTGAGTGCTTAGACAGACTGGGAAACATAAATGAGAGTGTTCAGAGCAGCATTGCTTGTCATAACCCAAGTTACATAAAGTGGAGAGTGTGGAATCTGTGTGATAGACATTTGAGAAGATAAGCCAGTCTTCTATACAGTGTTAAGCAGAAGGAACTAGGCTCAATTCCTAGTCGTTTTGTTTAGTTCCATTTGTATAGAGTTCAAAAGTTTGTAAAACTAGTATTGTATAGGACACGCATTGTCAGTATAGGTAGGTGAAAATTGGTCCTTTAAATGAGATATTCTTAGCCATTATAATGGTCTTTAGCCACAAAACATACATACTTTACTGTACTGAAATTGCATGGGGCAGGGGAACCTGGTAAAATTAGAAAAAAAAATTCTAGGAAGACTTTTTAGGTAAGCAACAGCAAGAAGAAAGCTCAGAAACACTGAAGTTGGGGCTCATACCTGGGCAGCAGAACTAGAGAACAAAGGGGCAATCACTATACACATTAGGGCAAGGAGCTGGTGAGTAGAAAGGGACGTCTGTGGGCATCCTGCTTGCAGACTGTTCACCTACTGGAGTGTTGGTCACGTGGGCATCCACTTTACAATACTTTGTAAAGGTGTATATTTGTGTTCCTTTCTGAGTTTGTGTTACACTTAGTTATTTTGATAAAATGTTGTGATTTAATGTATAATATAATAAAATCTAATGATTGAGAACCTCCGCTAGATTGAGGTGTTTTGAGGATTTATGTTGAGGTGATGCAGCGCTTCTCTTTGCCCTGTTCTTCTGAGTTGAAGAGGACTAGTGTAGCAGTTGTCACACAGTTACAGTGTTTGTCGGTCCACATTCGTTTACCCAAGTGACTTTGAATTGTCTCATGCTCTTCAAGGCTCTGGATTTGTAGTCCTTCTGGGGACAAGGGAGCTGGCTGTTGGGCTGTGGAGAAGAACATGGCAAGCGTACAGTGTCTGGGATCTGCCCTTTGTGGTATAAACCATTCATGGAGGGTTTTAGTGTCTGCTCAGCTTCTTGTTTTGTCGTGAACAGTCATCGCGCTTTCAGCAGTGCTGGGGAATAGTGTCTAGTAATTTCCAGGAGACCAGCTGGAGGCTTTGACTGTAATCCTAGCCAGAAATGGTATAGAGCTTGTTTATGGTGTTGGTGGTACAGTAGGTGAAACAGGATTTAAGATTTTTTGAAGGAAGAAACACAGATATTAAAGAATATTTTCTTCATATTTAGAATTTATAAAGGTCTTTATTAGTTGAATCCCAGAGCACAGTTTATGGAGAAGTCTCTAAACTCTTGATGTAGACTTACTTTTTGAAACTGAAGGCAGTTCTCAAGTAATCAAAAGAGATTTTATAGTTAATCATTCAGGATCATGTGTTTAGAGATCATTCTAATAGTAGTTCTGTTCTTCCAAGCTGTGTGTTCCGTGTTTTTGTTAATCTGTTAAATTAGAGATAGAATTGAAAGTTGGCTTCATGTATGAAAGGGCAGGTGTCTTTCTAACTTGCAGTAGAAATCTAAGATAATCCATTGTAGCCACTAGAAACGAGCCTCTTTTGCTGGGAGGATTGATTTTTTTTTTTTTTTTTTTTTTTGAGACAGGGTTTCTATGTGAAACAGCCCTAGCTGTCCTGGAACTAGCTCTTGTTGACCAGGCTGGCCTTGAACTCACAGAGATACACCTACCTCTGCCTTTCCCAGTGCTGGGATTAAAGGTGTGCACCACCACCGCCCACCCAATTTTGATAATTTTTATGTTCCTGGAAAGCTTGTGAGCAGGCAGGGAAAGTTACTGAAAGTATGGTAATTGTTTTTCAACTTTTTGTCCTCTTGGAAATAATTGGATAAAGCATATTTGTTCCTATCTTGCCTCAAAATGAGTTTTAAAAATAGCATCACTTCCCTTTTAATCGTGTTGTTTGAACATAAAAATTGGACATAATTTCTATTAGCATCCCTTGGTCTCTCTTCAACAGGAGCAGGAAGTCGTTTCACCTTCCAGCAGCTGTAGGAAGTTATGGGCAGCTTTACTGGCCTGGTTGTCAGGGAGCTAATTTCTAACACTCTTGGTGGCTTTAGCTACTATCCGCATGATGAGCTGTTTCTCCACCTTTTTAGGGTCAGAGAAGGGACAGGTCCTCTGCCTAGACTGAGATCCCCCTGTCCCTGTCTCCCTAGTGCTGGAGTCACCGGCATGTGCTGACGTACCTGACTTCCCTTGGTCCAGGCATCTCTTCAGCATCATCTTTGACTTTTTGAAGCCACTTAGCTATTGTTTTGAATGTTACTATTGATATTGGGCTTAAATCTACCACATTATAGGTGATTTTCTACTTTATTGTGCTATGTCGCCCACCCCTTTAGATTTTCTTATGACTCTACCATTTCCTGCCTTTTAGCTTAGTTCTCTTACTCCTCCCATATATATCCTGGAATTGTCAAAGTCCAATATTCATTTTTTGCTCTTGTAGTCTCATAGCCTTAGAACATTTGAGTTCATGTACTCAACATATGGATTTACATTCTATACTTGGATTCTGGGACCAGACAGATTTGGAATTTTCATATTCCTTATTCTCAGGTTGTATATAGCACGATCTTTTTCCTGCCCGAAAAATATTGTTGAGTATTTCTTTTTAGTACAGTTTGTAGATGGTAAAATTCGATTTGATTTGATTTTTCTTTGAGACAAGGTCTTGCTATGAAGCACAGACTGGTCTCAAATGCTTCCTGATTGCTGGAGTTATAGGCATGTGCTGCTTTGGCTGGCTTTAACTGCATGCTTGAGGAATATAGATTTTTTAGGTTGGCAAGTTGCTAACTCTGAAGATACCTTTCACCTCTAGTCTTTCCTGAAAGTGCTCACAGTGGCCAAACCTGAGGGGTCTTTGAAAAATTCTTACCCAGTATTTCTGCCCCGTTCTCTTTCTAAGGCTTAAGTGTGTGATAAACCTTGTGACTTGTTATTTTTTTGCATTTTCCCATCCTTTCTATCCTTTTTGACCTTTTCTAACTTCATTTTGGATGTTTGTGATATTTGTGATGTGTTCTTCTATTTACTGAATCTCTTTTCTGCAGTTTGCTGCTGTAGTCTCAGTCACTCATTAGGTTGTTAGTTCTTGTAGCTCCAGAGTCCAGAACCTGTGGGTTCCGTTTTATTATATGCAGTTTTGCCGAGGTTTGGCTGCTTCTTCTCTTCCTTCCAGGTGTTTGGTTACTCTAACATGTGCCTGCTGACTCTGGTTTGCTGCTCTGCTTCTGTCTTCTCATTGTGTTGTCCTTTTGTCTTAAGTCTTAGTAAGATGCACATTATATGTGAAAGATTGCAGAGGGGTTTATGGTATTGTACTCTTCCCCGGGGGGATTAACATGTGCCCCTGCCAGGGCCACAGGCAGTGGGGACATCTAGAGAATCAGTGATGGAGAGGGCTGAGAGCCAGACTTCACTCCCTGTGAGGGCAGTTGGCTGTTGTTCCCCTTAAGGCCCAGCCTGACATGCAGAAGGCCCAGGTCTTTCTTTGGTGTGTTCCAGCCCCTCCTCTTGCCTCCTTGCTGCGAGTCTGCATTCTGCAGTTTGCTAACCTCTTCTGTTCCTCTTCTGGGCCTGCCCACAGCCATGCTACTTAGTGTACAATGTGAGTTAATGCAGCTCTGCCCTATTCTGTCCTGACTTGAATTCCATATTTGACATTTTTAGTTACCTGTTTCTCATCTTTAGTTTGGTACTAATTTCACTTTTATGACCTTTATATTACCAGATAATAGGAGGATACATCTTTTATTGATTACTTGAAAACCTTCTAAATATTGCAAAATTAAAAATGATGCTCTTAAAATTGATTAAACTTGCTTTTTTCTAGGATAATTTTCCATTTGATCCTCCATTTGTTCGAGTGGTGTTACCTGTTCTCTCAGGAGGGTAAGTTACATACATATTTACTTTTCTGTGATTGTGCGTGTCAGGGTCATTTGCAGAACTAGCTGGACCCTGGGAAGGTAGGATTGCTGAATTTTTGCAATTTTGTGTCAAGTCAGTTGAGGGAGCCAGAGGATTTACATTTCTAAGACATCCCCAGATGAAACTGATAGCGCTGACTTGGGGTCCACATTCAGGTTGGTACAAATTAGTTATTTATAAGTAGCTATCATAATGGATTTTATTTATAGATATCGATCCTTAAGAATTGGGTTTTAGCTGAGTATGCCTGCCTGTAATCCCAAACTGTCAGAAACTGATCAGGATTGTGAGTTTCAGGCTAGCCTTGGCTGTACAGTATCCATCCATCCATCCATCTACCCACCCACCCACCCACCCACCCATCCATCCATCCAGATATGGATATTAGGTAATGTAGTCAATATTTATTAAGATCCTGTCTTTTGAAAAAGCATTTTCAAATATAGACCATTGAGGATTTCAGGAAAGTTATAGTTACTGTGGTTCCCATAGGCCTGTGATATTGAGTGCAGTCACAGTGATAATTGGGAAACCTGAGTTGACTGGAGCTGATCCCAGTGTAGATAGGTGTTTGCCATACAGCCATACTGAATTTTATATTGCTTCTCTTTGTAGTTAGGAGGCTATGGGAGGCATGGAAAAGATCAAGTTAGTTAGGAAATGTTTCATAGTCCCCCATATAGGAATCATTAAACTGCTTGTAGGGGAGCAGGAGAGATGGCTCAGTTATAGAACAGTTGTTTCCCTTCCTAAGAACCTGACTTCAGTTTCTAGCACCCACGCGAGTTGGTTTCCAGCTACATGTCACTCTAGTTTCAAGGGATTTAACGCCCTCTTCTGGCTTCTGCGGGCATATGCACACACAGATGAAAATAAATCTTTTAAGAAAAATTCTTTGAGAATTTTCAAGTATTCAGCTAATTCCACTTTGTGAAGCGATTACTACTGTAATAATAAAATCTAAAAATATTGTCCCTAGCCTGATCATTTCTGTGTTTGAGAGAGTAGTAGGTTACATTTTGTTTATAGTACTGGTGATTCCTAAAGACAGACTTCAGAACTTCTTAGAATAGTCTCTTGTAATATAGAAACAAATGTGCAAAGCAAATATAAGTATAGATGCTATGTTTCTGAGATCACATCCTACTAAGATTTCTCAGTGTAGTCAGAATATATATGAACTGATGCTGGGACTGCAGAATATTGCAGAACTGGCCAATAGTGTCTGTAAAGCTCAGTTAAATAGAAAAACAAACAGAAAACATGGCCTTAAATCCATTTTTATGATGTATCGAGCCATTTAGATGTCTACAACATGATCTGGGAATACGCCTTTAAAAGTTGACTTAGCTGCCTGTGGCCCAATTCTTTGCCATATCTCCCAAAAAGTTCTGTGGTATATTAATAGGCATTTTGGACACCAGACTAAGTGATATTCTTTCCAAAGGTACTTCTTGGAGACTTGATGTGATTTTCCAGAGACACTAAATAACTTCTAAATCTGTCTTCCACAAAGATGCTAAATAACTTATTCTAAATTTCTTTAGTCTTTTTTTCCACCCTCACTTTGGCATCTCAGGAGATGGTGTCCTCTGGTTTGTTGTTTGGGAAGTGTTGCACTGTCAGAATTCCAAAGTTCTGAGTGATGTTCAGAAAAGCTGAAGTGAACCCTTAGGGATCTTGTTGCTACTTTTGGCAAGCTGTTATAGTGCTGTTCACAGATACTGTTAGAATGAGTAGAGATCACAGGCTAAGAGCACAGAACAAAGATGTTTAGAATTGTGAAGATTCGTTTTGTTACTTTTAAACGTTCCCTACATGCTTTTGGATTAGGCAGGGAAAGTAGCTTTTCTGCCATAAAACTTGGGCCATTTTTGAAAGGAGAATATTAGGTAACCTAATCAAATATTTACATACACAAAATAAACATAGGGTGGAAATAATGGCAATTTTTAGACTTTTGTATCTCTTGCTCAAAACACTAGCCTTCACCTAGCCAAGTATAGCAACACTAAAATTGCTATAACATTATAAATTGTGTAACAAGTCATTTTCTCCTCCTTTCTCGGATAAGCACACTTAACCATGGATATTGGATCTACCTGTCATTATTAAATGCTATAGGAAAAGGGAAATAACAAATTAAAAAATGTTCTAGGAATGGAAGAGATGACTCAGTTGGTAAAATGTGTGCTGAGAAACTAGGACCTGAGCTCAGATCCCCAAAACCCACATAAAATCTAGGTATGGTGGCTTGTGCTTTTAATTGGGGCCAAGGAGAAATCCTTGAAACTGATTGGCTAGCCAGTCTAGCCAAATTGGTGAGCACCAGGTTCATTGAGAAGGCAGCTGAGGTTTATCTCTGGCCTTCATACCAACATGTATACATAACAGACATGCACCACATAATACACAAAAGAAAGGAAAAACATTCTAGAGAGATGGATCCTCTGACCGTACTAAGAGTTTAGGATGGTGATGTGATGCTAGTGGAGACCCCGTACTACTATTGTCTTAGGGTTCAGTGGCAGAAACTGCCAGGCAAAGTCAAAATAGCTTTGTTTTTGTAGTCCAACTACTAAGAGGAAAACTGCTGACTGACTGAAAATTTCTGAAGTATGTCTAAAACACAATTTTCAGTCTAAGAAAACAGTTTAAATTTTGTGAAGTTATGTTAGGTGGTGTGTGGGCTCCACTGTGGAGTCTCAGTGTGTTGGGGTGGGGGCACACTCTACTGTGCTGCCTCAGCAAAGCAGCTAAAGCAGTTCAGACTGTACAGCTCCCTGCTGCTGTGTAACTCTGGAGAGGGCAGACAGCAGAGCAGAGTTCGCAGCCTTGCCACAGGGTGCAGGGAGAGCTTCAGGGACAGAGGAACACTTGAATGCCAGCTAAGAAAACAGTTTTGACATTGGAAAAGTTTATAAGTATTCTGTTCATTTTGTTTGACAAGTTGATTGTATTAGAGTAATGACTATAAACATATGAAATGGGCCCCAGTCTTACGTCCCTAACAACAGTTTCATTGTTCTATGTTATCTTGTAATCTTGTGTGCATGATTTCTTAGTAATGCTTTAGAAGTTAAGGAATATTTATATTTAGAGGATTTTGTATGCTTGCTTTCTTTTTTAAAGGTACGTGTTGGGTGGAGGAGCATTATGTATGGAACTTCTTACAAAACAGGTAACTCTTGTGCACAATTCTCAGTTTTGGTGGACTATTTCCATAAATTATCTGGGTTCTAAGAGCAAAGTTCTTAAATGTAGCAGCTTAAATTTTAAAAAAAAAAAAAATGCTTTAGTAGCACCAACTTTAATAAACAAAATCTAAGGTAAACTGGTAAAATTTCATTGTACTTTGAGCTCAGTCCATGCTGGAACAACCACTGAGAGTAATGTCTATTTAAAATTATAATTCATTTAGGTTTCGATGTTTAGGACACAGGATTGTTTATATGATCCTAGAAATTGTCCAATATTTTCCTCTTTGCTACAAATTTTTTAGCACTGGTTTGCTGTCATTGGGTTCTTCTGTGATGTTTCATTAGGTTTTTCTGAGTGGGAACTATGAAGACCACTGTGTTTTTTTCATCCTGTAGGGCTGGAGCAGCGCCTACTCTATAGAATCAGTCATCATGCAGATCAATGCCACCTTGGTGAAAGGAAAGGCCCGGGTGCAGTTTGGAGCAAATAAGGTACGTACTTCAGAATTCCACAAACATGTTGAGGTGCCCTCAAGCTAGCGTAGGTCACGTGTGAGGCATATTTCTGTCTTGATTCTAGTTTTGAAGTTTAGTTATTTTTATACCTATGAGTGTTTTGCCTGGATGTATGTGCTGTGGACCACATGTGTGCCTGGTGCCCTCAAAGGCCAGAAGAGGACATTGGATGAACTGCAGTTATAGACAGTTGTGAGTCACCACGTGGGAATCAGAACTGAACTCCGATCCTCTCCAAGAACAAATGCTTTTAACTGATGAGTCATCTCTCCAGCCCCCGTCTCAATTATTTTTGAGACAGCTGAATTAACTGACATAAATTTACACATGCTGGAAAACAGAGTTCCTCTCAGCAGACATGATCAAGGTCAGATTGGAAGAATGGGCTGAAAACTTGGTAGCTCTGTGCAAGCAGCAGCCTTGGGAGAGGTGAATGTCCAGTCTGTCCTCAGTGAGAACAAGCATGGCCTTAGAGGATGGTAGCCAGGCTGTTTCCTGTTCAGTTACTAGGAAATAAAAACTGTAGCATTAACTGGAGGCTGGCTATACAAGTAATAAATCTTTACAGGGTCCTGTTCAGGAAAAGGTAGTTTCCAGCACTTGGGAAGCTAAGGAAGATTGCAAATTTGAGGCCAGCAGGCTACACAGGAATTCTAGCCTCAACTGGGCTATATGTAAGGAGAATCTATCTCCAAAACCATAAAATAGAGCGTGCTGAAGTACATAGTGTGCATGTTACAGAGGGAACATTAGTGAATGGTAGTGAAGTCCTGGGGTACGCAGCCTTCGGGGCAGTGCTGACCCTGCTTCTACACTCAGGACAGGTGTCCCTTTGTTTCTGTCATTCTCTTGTGGAACCCTGAGTGGTGCTCACAGCCCAGGAAAGATCTGTTTTATTTTCATCTTTTCCGGTGCTAGGGAGTGACTAAGCAGCCTCGTCTAGTATTTATAATGAGCTAGGTTGTGGTGCCAACTATAAGAATGTTGGTCTCCACAGGCTCTGTTGTGGCTCCATGTGAGCTGCAGTCATAGCTCTCACAGAAGCAGACTCATCCTCCACAGAAACATGTTTCTAACTGAAGCTTGTAGGCTTCCCAAAGATTAAAATCAAACAAACAGGGAATTCAGCTAAAGATTACAACTAGGCCACCCAGGCACCAGATCATAGATAGAGGTAAGGACTGGGTTTAGAGGCTAGTGATTGAGTGCTTACTTAGTATGTGTTCAGTCCCCAATGCTGCAAAACACAAAAACAGAACAAAATAGCAACTTTATTTTGAAGTGCAATATAATTTATGAAATGTTGAAGCTGGGCACATGGTCACATACCTATCACCCCAGCACTTAGAAGGTGGAGGCAGGACAATCAGAAATTCAAGGTAATTTTGGCTACATAGTGAAATCAAGACCAGGCTGAGCTACATAAGACCCTAAAAGCCAAAGGAAAGAAAACATTTAAAAACAGAATAGTGAAATTGATCATTTAATAAGACCAGGAATGGTGTTAAGAGAGATCTGAGGAAGAATTTAACAGAACATACAGAGTAGCTTAAAATTAAAGAAAAAAACCTCAATTAAACCACAGGGAGAAATAGACCCGTCTGCTAGCAAAGAAAGAGGTCTGCATGTGTGACTTTGAGTACTAGCGAGCAGGCTGTCTGGGAACCAACAGAGCCCTGTGCCCAGTACTGGATCCCTGTCTCCTTCCCAGCCATACATGGAAAATGGAAAAAAATCACAGCAGATTGTTTTATAAGACAAGGCAAACAATACAAAAACCTTGTGGTTTGCTACCTTCCAAACCATATTATTCAATTATGTAATTAAGTTAGAAGATAATAATGAAGAGATCAATTAAAGGACAGATGAATTTGGAAATTAAGTGCCTTTCTGAATTATAGTTAAAAAATCAAATATAAAAGTAAAAATAATTTTTAATTACAATGGCAATAGTAAAATGCTAAAAAACCCTCTTAAAGTTGAGTGAAGCCAATCCATAATGCTGAAAAGAAAAAAAAAAGAGACAGATACTCTCTGATCCCTAGTTTAGTTAAATAAGACTGGTAAGTTAGTATGCCAGAAATACATGGTGTTCTGTAGAATTTCAGATTTATATAGCCCTTTGCTTAAATGGGATTTAAAAATAAAATTCTGCAGTGTCTGGGACAGCAGCAACAGTGCAGGGCTAAAGGAGGGCTCAGAACGGTAGTGAAAGAGGAGGAGAAAGGACAACCTCCTCGGACCTGAAGAGGAAGAAGAAAGGAAAGGGAGAGATTATTGAAGGTGTAAGCAGACATCTGCTGCTGACCTAATGGTGCCTTAAAGTGGAGGTTAACCATCAACTGTGTCTGCTCTCCAGAATGGTAGAGGCAGAGTCGGCACAGTATCCCATGGTCATTTGAGAGTATGCTGTGTATATTTTGTTATGCTTAGTCTGTTTCTCTTTTATTTTTCTCTTTCTGGAAAAAAAAATTAATGTGTATGGATGTTTTTGTCTAAATTTCTTATATGTCAATGCACCATATGCATACTTGGTGTCCTCAGAGTCCAGAAGAGGACCTCAGATCCCTGGATCTGGAGTGGGAAGCCACCATATGGGGTACTAGTCATCAAACCTTGGTGCTCAGGAAGAGCAGCAAGTGTTCTGAACCATAGAACCATCTCTCCAGCCCATGAAAGTATTTTAAAAAATTTTCTTTGCTGCCATGTGGGGTGTGTGTGTGTGTGTGTGTGTGTGTGTGTGTGTGTGTGTTAGGTGCCTGATGGCAGGGCTTTAGATTACTCTGTAGAAAACAGCATCTGTTTACAACTGGTACAGAAATGAAAATAAGTGACTCACAAATGCATGGACTTGGTCAGCTGTACTGAATAGTAGACCAGCAAATGAGACCATAGGGAGGGTGTGGCTTTAGTCAGTGGTGAGGGACTTCTGGGAAGTTCTGTAGGGATGCATACAGATGGTCTTGACAGCCATAATGGAGTACTTGAGCAAGGCCTCAGCATGGCAAAGGCTGGGTCCTGACGCAGCAGCTCCTCTTTAGGTGTTTTTACCATTTGGCAAATGTATACAGGGTTAGTTTTTGGACAATAGCATTCACCCTTGAAAAGTACAAGAAACTAGAAAATGTAGCTAACTTGAGTAAGGGAAGTGGGGATGGGAAGGTGTTGGAGAGGAGGCCACTTGTTCGTTCCTGGCTGCTCAGCCCCAAAATAATCACACAGAAACTGCATTAATTAAATCACTGCCTGGCCCATCAGCTCTATCTTCTTATTGGCTAACTCTTACATATTAATTTAGCCCATTTCTATTAATCTGTGTATTGCTACGTGGCTGTAGCTTTCCGGTAAGATTCCAACTGGCTTCTGTCTCCGGCAGCTCCATGGTTTCTCTCTGTCTTCACCTTTTTTCTCCCAGTATTCAGTTTAGTTTTCTCCGCATACCTAAGTTCTGCCCTGCTACAGGTCTAAAGCAGTTTCTTTATCCATTAATGGTAATCACAGCATACAGAGGGGCATCCCATATCAGGAAGGGATAATGTCTCTATCTACATCTTGTCATTGTTCATCACTGTATGTTTGTTCTGCAGCAGGCTATATGATGTGCTCCTGTAGGTGGGGTAAGCTGTTAGAGTGTCTGATAGTAATTGAAGTTAGGTGGAAGCCATCCATGCTTGTGGGACAAAATTCAGTCCCTTGGTGCCTTAGACAAAATTCCTTATTTTAGTCAAAGGAGGTGACTTGGTGGCAATTGTGAGCATTCTTTATATTTCTAACTACAAATATTTAGATGCATGGCGCCTGAGCTTAGTGTCTTCTTGTCTGGAAGCAGCATCTCATGGACTGTCCTTTTGGATGTAAGAAGGAAGAGTTGGGGTGTTACTCATCTAAATACGTTTCCTTTGACTTGACCAGATAGTGTGGAGACACATACTTGGATTATAAACTTTCCTGCTTGACCAGTGGTAGGAAGACTTTAAACAACAACTCTGAAGTTTGTGGGGTTTGGTGAAGTACAATTCTGGTTTTGTTATTCTTATAAAATTGTAGCAAATATGGAAAGTTAGTAACACAAATCCTCTAGAAATGAAAATGTCCTTTTAAGCTCAGCAGTGATGCATCTGTAAGTTTACTCTGATGGCTTTCATCTGGCTGCAGTTTTGATTTAATAATGTGTATTTCTTTTTCAGAATCAGTATAATCTAGCACGGGCCCAACAATCCTATAATTCCATTGTACAGATACATGAGAAAAATGGTATGTTTAATTCAATAAGTACTTAGTGCCATTCATGAAGTTGTACACAGCATGCTGTTGTTTGCCTTGTTTATTCCTGTGTTTCTGTCTTAATTTTTTATCAAATATTGTTAATTATAGTGGGAAAACCCTTTACTTTTGCTGTATTCATAATTTTTCAATACTTGACCTAAATGCCTTTGAGTCTGAACCAAGAATTCAGCTTAATGGATAAATCCCATTGCTCACTTGAAACATATTCTGTAACTAAAGGAATTGTGCGAGCAACTCTGTGTAGGAGCTCTCACTGTGCTTGAGCAAGCACAACAGGATCATAACCCTCTGCTTCTGAAACATCTTCAGCTTTGTGCTTTGGTAGCCCTTCCTTCCTTCCTCTCTTAGGGTCAAACCCAGAACCCCACCAGGCAAAGCATTCTATTTCTGAGATACAGGTTTACTGTTTGAACAAGCCTTGCCCTTGTTCTTTCTTTTTTTTTTTTCTTTCTTTCTTTTTTTCCTTTTTTTGTTTCACTTTTTAAGATAGGATCACACTAAGTTGCCCAGGCTGGTTCTGAGATCACCCTGCAGTTCAGGCAGGCCTTGAATTTTGAATCCTTCTGCTTCAGTCTCCCCAGTAGCTGGGATTATAGGCCTGCATCACCTGGCCTGGCTTGGAAGACTTGTTTGTAAGTGCCATTTATGTGTCTTCCTAGCTCTGTTTTTTTTTTTTTTATTTAGTCCTATGATTTATTTAGAAAAGAAATAGGTGTTTTGTGTGTATGTGCTTTTCACCACACATACCATGTGGGTTCTGAGAATCAAACTCAGGTTTTCTGGCTTTGTGACAATTGCCTTCACCCACTGAGCCATTTCTGTGATCTCTTTTAGCCCCAGTTTCCTCATCTCTAAAGTTGGCAAAGTGTCCTTTAATAAACATGAAGAAAAAGAATAGTGCCCATGCAGCGTACTTTGTAACCAAGTGCCCTGAACAAAGAGTTCATTGTAGCATGGGAAAGAAGCTAATGCTCTTTTGTGCAGAGTAGAAGGAAGTAACTTTCCTAAGGGTCAGTATCTATAGTAAATGGTCTTAACGTTCTAGAAATGTGTTAGTTGAGCTGGGAAGTTAACCGTGCAAGCATGAGGCACTGAGTTTGTTCCCAGAACCCACATGAAAAGCCAGGTATGACAGCAGATGCCTCTGATCCCACCTGTGGAGAGACAGAGAACTCTCTGGCCAGCCAATCTGAATTATTGAGCTCTATTTGAGACCCTGTCTCAAAAAAGGGGAGAGCAGTTGAGGAAGAAACGGGATGTTCACCTCTGGCCTATGCACACTCAACTTACATATGTATATTCGTTTCTAAGATTAGATTTGTGTCTTGCACACTTATTTTAATAACAATGCCACTTGTCACTTTTTCAGTGATACTTTTAGAAATAATAGTCAAAACCAAGTTTTAAAGGAAGGTCTTACAATATGAGATTAAGCCCAGGCTTCCATAATAGCCATTTCTAGTATATCAGTGTGTTCCAATGCCTACTTTGTGCCAGGCAGGCATGACTGAGCATCTGATTGCCTTTCTATGAGAGTTTAGACTTAATGTGGAGTAAGAGCGACAGACAGTCCTCTTTGCTCCCTTTTCTTTCTTAAGGCAAACCCTACAATTGACATTCAAAGATATTTATAGAAAATGTTGTGTGTGTGTAAGCCTTGCATTGATGAAAGAGTAGTGGGTTCAGTATCAGAAAGCAATTCTAGTTTCCAAAGTTTTACATCTTTTTATTTGTTTTAAATTGACAAAATTGTGTGCTTATCATGTGTAACTTGATGTTTGGACATACATTATGAGATTACTAACTCTGTGATAGACTACCTCACCTACTAAGAATCTTATGTCATGACAACACTTTACCTACCAGTATTTTTTTTAAATTGTAATTGCCAGGTGTTTTTTAAATACAAAATTGAAATGGAAGGTTAGCATGTAGACCACTATGAGGTCATGCTGTCATTATCAACTAGGAATACCATTCATATATAGGTGTTGGAAACTCAAGTATGGTTTATTCATATGCAGTGACTTGATACAGTGAGCATACCTGAATGCTGGGTTAGTAGCCAAAACACAAGTTTAAGTTTCTACGGTAGTGTTAAACAACAAATTATGAGTAGAGACTGGACCTGATCTTAGTAGTGCCTTTTCCTAGTTGCTTCAAGGACTGAAGTAGTTAATGTTGTTTCCTTTTTATTTTAGGCTGGTACACACCTCCAAAGGAAGATGGCTAACTACACTGACATATGTCTGGACCAATGTCGCTTTAAAGAAAATCGTTCCAACGTGCAGACATAAGCTTTTGAGTGCCCGTATAACAGCAGTACCGAAGACATTAGCTAATAGATTATATAGCGGATAATCTGTCAACTGACATCCAGATACAGCCTTTTCATTTTGCTCACTTTAGGTATCTTGGACTGAACAGTGGGGCCTTTACTGTATTTTTCCTATTAAGTACACACAATAGCCACTCCCTACCACCTCTTTCTTGAAAAGTGAAATCTTTTAAGCAAGCAGGGAAGTCAGCATCAGTTTACTGCAGCTGTGAATTTACAGTAACCTTCTTATATTGAGCCTATGGGGTATGAAGATTTCTCTAAATCTTGTTCGTTTAGAGCCAATAAAAGTTTAACTAATGGTCAATACTGGTTTAGGAATTTTAAGTCTTCTAAACCATAGCCTTTTCAGGTCTGAAATGTTTTTATTGCCAAAATTATGACAGGAAGCCTCTTCATTAAATTGTTAACTTTTTCATGGTTGTGTGAAAGTTTGAACTGTTTCTGGAAGAATGGTCTTAGTTATAGTCTTTCATATTAGGGAAAGCAAAGTGAGCCATTTGTGAGCAGTGCTTTCCCCTGCTATGCTGAACCTGCCTCCTCTGGTTCAGCATTTTTTGGGAAGAGCCACAGTGTAGAGCCCGAAGTTCTAAACTATGAAGTTATTTTACCTTTCCACTTATTAACGGGGTGTTGCAATTGTTGATAAACTGATAAACTTCTAAAGTGATTGGTACAAAGACTCCTTGAGCAAAAGTATAAAAGATACCTAAATTGGAGACCATTAAATTTTTTGCTATAGCCATACAGTGCTTTTCCATCAGAAGACCAGTAAGAATTCTGCATATGTTAGTCTTTTATACAATGTGACACAAATCAATGTGCTTTCCATTTTACCACCTTACCTGAATCAGTACTCTTTGGTTGGTAATAGTTTTTTTTTTAATAATCCTGAATTTGATTTAAATATAAACTCTAGCTATTAAGCACTTTTATAAAGAAACCCAGAAGCACATTTTCCTGCACAAACCAGTACAGAGTTTTTTTCCTTTTCGTTTTCTTTCTGCTTTTGTTTTTGATTTTCGAGATTTCTCTGTGTAACAGCTGGCCTTGAACTCACAGAGGAGTGTTGGGACTAAAGGCACGTGCCACCATCACCCGACTCAGAAGGTGTTTCTTACACATTTGATTTTAGATTCTTTTGTTTTTCTTTTTAAACTTTGCAAACCACATTCAGGAAACTTGGCACTGTGCATTTTGTGTTTTTAATTTTTCCTGATTCTGTTTTGTTGGTTAAGAGGACAGGTTAAAGATACCTGGTATTTTTGCTCACTTGGTTCCCTTTAAATGATTGTCAGTGCTCAGATAGCAGTGACAAGGCAGAATTCTTCAAAGCAGTATAAAGTTCCTTAAGCCTTAAGGCAAAATCTTGAATACATTATTGAATTCTTTAATATCCTAATGGCTAGCGGATTTGACAGCTGCACATTTGGCATGCTTTGTTTTTTGGATTTTATTTTTCATTGCAGATTTATTTGGCAATGTACAGTAAATTTTGTAAACTTGCATCAAGTTTATGAATAAAGAACCATTTAAAAATCGCTTTGTCACCTTTCCCTCATAAGAAATGCCGTGATTCAGGTGTCTCTAGCTCTACTAAAATTCTAGTGTAGGGTATTTAAGAGAGGATGGGTGTGGAGAGATTTCAGGGGTGGAGATGAAGACTGATTTAATGAGAGAGATAGGGAACCTAGAATTGGTATGCACAAACAGTGCACTCAATTTTTCTTTAGCCATTCCCTTTACAGTCTTTAAACTCAAATGCATGTGGGGTTTTTTTTTGGGGGGGGGGGGGTTGTTGTTGTTGTCGTTTTTGTTTTTGTCCCATTTTCCAGCCCAGGCTATCTGGCAGGGAAATTGTGGCTCAGTATGTTTGGATAATACTCTTTTTCCTCCATGACTGAAATTTCCCATTCCTCTTTGGTTTGGATGTTTTATTTGAATGCCATCCACCCTATTTCATTCAGAAACAGTGGCCCACTCCGAAGGTCCTCTTAGGTGTGGGAATTTTTAGAAGTCCTCCTCTTAAACACACTGCCTTTGCTTTCCCTTGGTCCTCATCACATGCCGCTGCCCACCCCCAATGGGTCCATTGAGTAGTTTGGGGCCTATAGTCCTGAAAGTAGGACTTTGGGATTCCTGGTGACCCTGAGACCTGTTGGGGTTTTTACTAACAGAACACATTTGGGGTTTCACACATTCTCGAGGTACAGTGAAGTGTTTGGAGCCTGTTTGCCATCTATGTTTGCTATTAAGTAGCCATAAGGTTTCCAGAGTAAAGTGGCAGTTTGTTACTGAGTGGCAGGGTGCTTTTAAAGAGGTTTTTCTACATTAAAAACAAAACAAAGCCGGATGGTGGTGGCACACGCCTTTAATCCCAGTACTTGGGAGGCAGAGGCAGGCGGATCTCTGTGAGTTCGAGGCCAGCCTGGTCTACAAGAGCTAGGTCCAGGACAGGCTCCAAAGCTACAGAGAAACCAACCCTGTCTCGAAAAACAAAACAAACAAAAACTTAAGTTGCTAATGTGTTTAGATTATCCCACGTTAAATTTTTTTGAGAAGCTCAGGTTTTTGCCTTGTGAACCTCCTTCCTCCATCTTGCTGGATTAGTCATGCACCACCATGCTCACCTCAAAATGTAATAGGTAAATATATCAGTGTCAGGGGTTATGAGGCCAAAACAAGAAGCACCAGGTCAAACCAAGTAGTTGGGAACCAAAACCCCTGCAATCAGGAAACAACTGGATTCAGTTGGAATGAAGTTGAATCTGTTCTTTTCATTTATGGTTCAGAATATGTATGTGAACCACTGGAAGGTTTGTTAAAATAGACTCTTGGGCCTCGTCTCCTGTTTTTCAGTAGCCCTGGGATGAAGATCTAGTACGAGCAAAAGCGTTCTTCCTATTTGAAAATGTCGGTCTGCTTTGGAGTATGCTTCTAGCAGCAATTATAGTTAGTGACCAAAGAATAGCGAGTGCTATTTAAAATACTCGTTTAAAATTTAAGGGCTAACGTGTTAACCAAATTCACCGAAAATATCGAGTGTTTGCAGCCGGCTCAAGGGCCAAGCTGCACCATTCCTTTCCGGGCGAACGGCGCAGGCGTTACAACGCGGCGCACAGCTGCCGCCTTAAGACCAGTGCCGGAAGCTGCCCGCCGGAAGTGGCGCGCGCGCCTGCTCAGTGTGCCGGCCTCTCGGCTTCTGAGCTTCCGTAGGGTTTCTGGCCGGTAGGCGAGGAATGGAGCCGGTGGGCGGCGGCGGCTCCTCCTCCACCACCGACCCGCGAAGTACCTACGTGCTGAGTAACCTCGCGGAGGTGGTGGAGCGTGTGTTCACCTTCCTGCCCGCCAAGGCGCTGTTGCGGGTAGCCGGAGTGTGCCACCTATGGAGGGAGTGTGTTCGCAGAGTGCTGCGGACCCACCGCAGCGTGATCTGGATCTCCGCAGGGGTGGCGGAGGCCGGCCACCTGGAAGGACATTGCTTGGTCCGCGTGGTAGCAGAGGCGCTTGAGGCAAGTATGGGTGTGTGCCGTGGACAGATATTTGCAGGGCTGGTGGGCCATCTTTCAGAATTTTTTTTTTTAAATTACGATTATGATACATGCTTTTGCTTTTAATTTGGGGACCTATGCTCGTGGTCCGGAAAGACTTTGTAATAAACGTCAGGTGTTGTAAGGGCGTGCTGCGAATGCTCATTTGATGTTGGGCAATTGAAGTTTACAGGTGTCGCTGTTAAAACTTCTGCAGACCCTTCCTTCACTTGTCTCTGTTTTGCAATGAAGAAGGCATTCTTATCAGGGTCACACACTAGAAATAAAACTAAAATTTCTACCTAAATTACTTAAGTCACAGCCCTTATCTCATTTGCGTCCCTGGATCCAGGAAAGTCATTATACCGGGAGGTGAAGACAGATTATAGAGCCGGTAGTGAAGTTCCGGTATCTCACTGAGAGGCAGGGACCCTTGAGAGGAAATTGCCAATTTGATGGTCCATTACATCTTATCCCTTAGTATATATGTAATATGCAAACATGAATGTTCTGTTCAACGACAGTGTCACCTCCAGATTGGAAAATTATCATCAATACATGAGTTTATTAGATTTGGGTTTTTTTTTTTTGTTTTGTTTTGTTTTGTTTTTTTCAACTTAACACAAGCTAGAAAGAGGGAACCTCAAGTGAATGCCGTCATCAAATTGCCCTGTAGACTAGTTTGTAGAGCTTCTTCTTGATTCGTGTTTGGTGTGAGAAGGTCCAGCTCACTGTGGGCTGTACCAGCCCTGGGCAGGTGGTTCTGGGGTATATGAGAAAACACACTGAGCAAGCCATGGAGAGCAAGCCAGTAAAGATCGCTCCTCTATGTCTTCTGCTTCAGTTTCTGCCTCCAGGTTCCTGCCTTGGTTTCCTTCTGTGAACTGTCATCAGGGATATGTAAGCCAAATAAGCCCTTTCCTCCCCAGATTGCTTTCGGTGCTGGTCAGTACCACTGCAATAGAAACTAAACTAAGATAATACGTTACCTAAAAAGACATCTGAGGTTGGCTTGAAAGGGACTTTCACTGGTCATATTGGAGATAATTTTAGCATTAAAATAAAAGCTGATAGTAATAAATGCATCCTTCAGTAAGAGACTGCAAACCTACTGCTGTCTAGTTTTCAGACTCCCATTCAGATTTTGCCCCATTACTGTTCTTGATAGCAAAAGGATTCAACTCCCAGTAACTTTAACTAAAAGTTTCTTTAACTAAAATGTTCTTTGATTTGTTCAGTTTCACCAGCTTGACTTTTCCCGCCAGAACACTTAAGAAAATTCAAGGCCAGTTAATTTGTGGAACATTCACAAATTGAGTGTGACTGAGGTTGATTAGATTTCGTCAGGAATGATGGGAAAGCAAGGGTGTGTTCTCCCAGTATTCTTCCAGGTGGCCTCTGGTTTTCATTTGTCTCATTATTTTAAATTACTTGATTCAGGTGATATCTACCAGAAGCCTCTACCTTTAAATTTTCTGGCCTGCAATGAATAAGCATTTCTGGATAGAAACTTTGAAACTTAGTCTTCTCTTTCCTTTTGTTCATATATATATGTATTTAAAATATATGTATATTTGCACATGCTGTTAGTCTCTTATTCAAAGCTATATCTGTTACTGTGTCTATCTTTTGCTTACACTGTCTTTGGTTTGGCTAGTGAGCTCCCAATCCAGCTTCAGTGTCTTTTAGGGATGACCTTACTTTTTTAGTACCAGATGTTTTTAGCTTGTTTTTTGCCTGCTTCATTCGGGAAATTAGTGGTTTCTCTAGTAGTCTTGATTACTTTTAGTGGAAGTTGGTATTTAGAATCTAAGATTTGTACTGTGTGAGTACTCACTACTGCTGAGGGGTTTGCTGCCTCTACTTTAGCCCAGATAGTAGTACATGTATGTATCTGCATATATAGTTGTTCTTTGGTATTGTCAGGGTATTCGTTGCCCCATATTGAAGTCCACAGATGCTCAGGTCCCTCATAAAGTGGCACAGTATTTGTATTAACCTGCATAGCTCACCCTCATATTTAAATTTAAATCTCCAGATTATTTCTACCTAATCTAAGTAGACTATATAAGTAAATAATGACAAGAAAAAGTTTGTACATACTCATTACAGATGCGCCCACCCCCTTTTTTAAATAGCCACATTTGAGTCCTTGAATGAAGAGAGGTGGAAAGCTGACCTTATGTGTATCTGGAACTACTGTTTCTATCTGTGCATGGAAACTCTTGCTTTTCTTTAAGTGCAATGTGTCCAATCCTACCTGAGATTTTGTCTCACTTCCTCTCATGTTTATATCTCCCTTTTTGACAGTGGGAAACCTAGCTCTTAAAAAACAAAGCTTTTATTTGTGTGTGTGTCTGTGTGTCTGTCTATATATGTGTACATGTGTGCAGGTGCCCATGGAGGTCAGAAGAATGCATCAGATCCTTTGGAGCTGGAATTAACAGTTGACTGTGAACTCTGTCCTCTGAAAGAACAGCAATCGATCTGCTCTCTCCAGCATCTCTCCGGCCCTGGCTCTTGTCTTTAATATGCCTGTCCCAAGTGTGCTGTCCTCAGTTCCATGCTCATCTTGTGTAGGTTTTCTTCTTTGCTCTTTTGGACTCTTGGACTCATACCCAGAAGGCTGGCTAGCATCTCCCAGGCCTGTTGGAGTATTGTTTCTCTCTGATACATTGATCAAAACCCTACAGTTTGTTTTTCAAAATCTGTTATTTGGGAAAATTCAAAATACTAGCAAAGCTTTTTCCACAGAAGTGTTTTCTGGAGCATCATATACAGTAAGGGAGCTTAAACCAACCCGCTGTTCAGTAAAAGAAGTTATGAAATTATAAATTGCAAGGTACATTCAGTGATAAGATCTTCATAAAGGGGCTGGAGGGATGGCTCCGCGGTTAAGAGCATTATCTGCTGTTCAGAGGACCTAAGTTCAGTTCCCAGTCACAAATGCCTGTAACAACTGGTTTCTGAGGGCACCTGCACACACATAGCACACACTTGGACACATACATAAGAAATCAAAAGTTTAAAATGTTGGAAAACAGATTATTAAATTATATACTTAGTGTGATCTAGTCGTGTGATTTTTTTTTAATGCTCTTTTAAACTACCTGTGGCTGTTTTCAACTTTTTACCACAGTAGGCATTATTCTTCTTTGGCTGTGAATTTCATACATTGTAGTGGTTGTTATATGCAGAGAGTCTTAGACCTATTTTTGGCTCAAGCTAGCAATGTAGCTTTGACCTCTCTGAGCCTTAGGTTCCATTTTTATAAATTGAAAAGGGAGAACAACAATTCTTTTGTGTGGTTACTGGGTTCGTCTAAGGATTAAATGGCAAAAAGATAATGTATATAATATGTTATTTATAATATATGGCTATAAATTTTCAATGGATATTAAGAATTGTCATAATATCACTATTAAAGTTCAGTTAGTAGTAGCCCTAAAGAAATCAAACTCTTGAGGCAGAAGCATGGTCTCTAAGTGATACATGCTGCTTTCTCTGTTTTTTAAATCATCTTGTGGATAGAGTATTTTAATATAGATATAAGGGGAGTTGCTTAACTTCCTCTTAGAAATATTTTGAACTTTTTTTATAAGACAGCCTGCCATTTGTAACTTGTTTGAATAGTGTAGTCCCAGGCTCCTTGTGCTACAGTGAGAGTGTTTGAAGCTTGGCGTAGTTTCTTGTGAGAATTAGGAAGGGAAATGGAGACGTGTGAGTGCCAGAAAAAAAGAACCTTAAAATCTCAAGACAAGGCTTGTAATATTTATCTAAACACAGGACGCTCAAGGCCTGACTACTTTGAAATTTACCACTGGTTATGGCAGAGGCAGAAGCAGGCTCTGACTCCTTCACTCAGCAAAATTTCTGGGTGAAATTATCCCACGGTTTATTAGGATTATTAATCCAATAGACCAAGTGGGTCTGGTAGCTCAGTGGAGTTGGAGGTACTGGACGTCTACCTAGCCATAGCTGAAAGGCAAGCAGTCTGAATGTTGCCAGGGTTTTATCTAAAAAAAGGGCTTCCCAAAATATGTACGAACTCTGGAAATTTAAATTGTGTCAAGTAGTTACTTTAAAAAAATGTCAGGTGGGGGCTGGAGAGATGGCTCAGAGGTTAAGAGCATTGCCTGCTCTTCCAAAGGTCCTGAGTTCAATTCCCAGCAACCACATGGTGGTTCACAACCATCTATAATGGGGTCTGGTGCCCTCTTCTGGCCTGCAGGCATACACACAGACAGAATATTGTATACATAATAAATAAATATCTTTAAAAAAAATGTCAAGTGATCCGGGCGGCAGTGGTGCACGCCTTTAATCCCAGCACTAGGGAGGCAGAGGTAGGTGGATCTCTGTGAGTTTGAGACCAGCCTGGTCTACAGAGCTAGTTCCAGGACAGGCTCCAAAGCTACAGAGAAACCCTGTCTCAAAAAACAAAACATAACAAACAAACAGAAATGTCCAATAAAACCAAGAATTTGTATCCATAGGTCATAGGTCTTACCCAGCCCACAGAATAGTATTCAGTGTCTTTCATTGGTTTATCTAGAACCTACCCTGAAACATGTAAACCTCCTCCAGACTGCAAGGCAGTGAAGTTGTGCCCCATAGTCTGCACCTGATTGCACTCTGATAGAAAAGCACGTGATAGAAGGCTCTTCCATTTAGTGCACACATGTCTATGATGGGAGGCTTAGGGAACCAGTGGTCTGAAGAACCCTGTTCAGAGTGGACACAGCACAGGCTGTAACGATGTCACAGGTCCCCAGTACAAAGGGTGTGGCATCTAGGAGCAGGCATTGAGAGGTTTGTACTAGGGTACATTAAAGGAAACAAGTTTAAGGTGCTTGGCAGCTAGGGAACATGTTCAGGTGTGGGCAGGTCTGGTAATACTGAGCTTGGAGCTGGAAAGGAAAACCAGAAGGGGGGTTCAACCTGTGCACCCACCGCCACCATTGGGATGCTTCTTATTTCCGTTCCTGTTTAGTAAAGTGAGAGGCAACTTTAACTGGTAAACCAAATGTCTGTTCTAAAAGAGTAAATGAACTTCTTGAGGCCTGAGATAAATTTTGATGTGGAAAAAAAATACTGCTCAGTAACTAAACTGATAAGAGTAGGAGTGACCCATGAGAAGTAAGAGGACTCAGGGTGGAGGGAGCAGTGAGGACTGGGGGGGAGGGGAAGCAGTCACTTTTTTGTCCTTAGGGATAGTGGCGGATATATGGGGAGCACAGGAGCATTTACAGACTCAGATCCAATTCTCTTTTTCTTTGCAGAATGTTCACATCTTACCACGGACCGTCCTCTACATGGCAGATTCTGAAACTTTCATTAGCCTGGAGGAGTGCCGTGGCCACAAAAGAGGTATATATAGAAAAAAGGGTTAGGTTTTTGTTTCCAACATTTCCTAGTGCTAAGAGCAAGCCTTCCGAGGCTTTGGGGCGCCATTCCTGTACTCATGCCTCTGTCTGGCTTGAGCTAAGGAGCCCTTTGTGTGCAGATTGATGTCTGACCTCCTGGTCCAACTGGAACAAAGTTTTTCAGAAAGATTTTTGTTTTGAAATACTCTAAGCCTGCAGTTGTACTTCTCTTTGTTAAAACAAGAGCCTGGCTTTGGTTATCCAAGCCTGTTCATGTATGATGCAGCACTATGGGGTTCCAAAGCTGTTTGCAGACACTCTGCATTCTTGACTCGCTAAGGGGAAAACCAGCTCAAGAACACAAGATGGGGCCATTTGGCAGACTTTGATTTGTACATTGTCTGGCTTGAATCTAACTGACTGGAGTCAAGTAGTAGTTGTGCCGTGACACCAGCTGAACAGAGATCCAGTAAATAGCACCTCTCAGACTCAGTGCTGCGCCAAATTTGATGCCTTTGGGCAAAAGTAAGGACAAGGGCAAACTATTAATGGCAAAGGGTAGGTTTAGAATTCGAATAAAACAGACACAAAAATGGGGAAACCGCTTATTTTAATCAAAATGTTCAAGCTTGCCAGGTGGTGGTGGCAGCACATGCCTTTATTCCGAGCACTCAGGAGGCAGAGGCAGGTGGATCTCCTTGAGTTCAAAGCTAGCCTGGTCTACAAAAGTCAGTTCCAGGACAGCCAGTACAGTTACAGAGAGAAACCTTGTGTACAAAACAAAAGTCCTCCCTCCCTCCCTCTCTCCCTCACATCCAACCTTCCTTTCTTCTTTCTTCCCTCCCTCCCTTCCTATCTCCTTCCATTCCTCCCTCTTTCCTCCCTCCCTCCCTCCTTCTATTGCATCTTCCTTTTTCTTTGAGATAAGGTCACATGTAGCCCAGGCTGGCCTCAAAACTCACTGTATAGCTAAGGATTGCCTTGAACTTCTGATCATCTTGCTGTTGGAGGAGGACTTGTTCGTCCTAGCCACCCGGCTAGCTTACATCCGAAATAATCACACAGAAACTGTATTAGCTCTAACTTCTTATTGGCTATCTCTTACATCTCAGTTTAACCCATCTCTGATAATCTGTGTATCGCCACGTGGCAGTGGCTTACTGGAGATTCTAATCGGCATACATCTAAGGTGGAGGATCCATGGCTTCTCTGACTGCTTTCTTCCACCCAGCATTCAGTTCTGTCTCCCTGCCTAAGTTCTGCCCTATCACCAGGCCCAAAGCAGTTTCTTTATTCATTAACCAATGTAAGCAACACATAGAAAGAAGGACCTCTTACACCATCTTGCTTCCACCTTCAAGTGCTAGGACCACAGCATGCACCACTTTGGGATTCATGTAGCACCATGGCTGATGATTGATGGATCGAACCTAGGCTTCTAGCATGCTAGGCTGGTCCTCTACCAATTGAGTTATGCCCCCAGCCTCATAACCTTTTTGGTTGTTAAATATTACTTTTTGTGTCTGTCTTTTTTTTTTTTTTAACACTGTCAGATTTGACAATGAAAAGTGGATATTTAATAATTGTGCTGCTTTATGTTACAGCGAGGAAAAGAACTACCATGGAGACAGCATTTGCCCTCGAGAAGCTGTTCCCCAAGCAGTGTCAGATCCTTGGGATTGTGACCCCGGGAATTATAGGTGAGAAAAATTAACGACCTATTTTTTGCTTAGTTTAATGTGGGTCCCGTGGACTGGTGAACTAATTATAGCTGGGGAGCAGCACATTCACCTTTCTGGTCATCTAAAACCAAGAGCAGTAGACGTCTGTCCTGGTGCAACCTCGTACTCGGTGTCTGTCAAGTTGTTGAGGTTCATAGTTCGGATTGCCTAAGAGCAGCATATAACCTGACTTCCTTAGCCTTTCCAGAGAAGGAAGGGTCTCATTGTACCTGCCCCATTCCTGTCTGGTCAGTTCACCCACTCTTGTTTCCTGCAGGCGGGGCAGCTGAGAGTGACAGGTTACAGTGCGTCTTATGGAGAGACTTGTTTCTCTGCATGCTGCCAGCAGGGCACATGAATTTTTGCTGTTACTGTTTGAATTGTTTCCTGTTGATGTAGCGGTGGTCCAGTGGTTAAGATAGCTGGATTAGGATTCCAGCTGTACCACTTAGTGTCTGTGTTACTTTGTATAGCTTACCTGACATCCATGAGACTGGAGTTTCCTCATCAGGGAAATGGGAAAGTGCCTTCTTAGGAGGGCTGTGAAGATGCAGTGACTCAGCACATCTGTGGCCTTTAGAGCAAACCATGCAGCAAGAAGAAGTCAGCTGCCGTTTTCTGGAGCCTTACAGGTGGTTAGTTGGTAAAGTGTCTGCTGCACAGGCACAGAGGCCCTGGACTCCCATACAAGCACCTGAAAGACTTTTGGTTTGCTTCTCAGAGTCCTGTGCAGAAGCACAAAAGGTTCCGGGTGTTTGCAAATGAATAGGGCCTGTTCTTCTCTGCCCCACCAGCTCCTTACCACAGGGCTGCTATAGCTCCGTACACACTTGGACTAGTGAAGCAATAGCGGTGACTGTGGTTTTCTTCCAACTTTTGAGTTGACTTTAAATAGCTGGTAGTCTTCACCTCATCGCTGGTCACTATTGGATACTGATGTAGAGTCGGGCACTCCTTCCTCACATCTTTTTTCTCTGCTCTCTCATTATATCCACAACCGTGCTTCTCCTTTTTGAGTTATCTGCTGTAGGAATAGGGGCAAGAAAGGGAAGGCAGCCTTGGGTGGCATCCTGCCTCCCCAGTGAGCAGTCACAATCCCAGCTCTCCTTAGTCACTGCCTTGTTCTGAGCAGCTTTGGCTTTGTGCTGCTTTATGTCCCCATGGTCTTATGTTTGGGGTTAAAATACCATTCCATCTGCTTTGGTCATGGTATAGCTCTGATGTTTGCTGGGCCCTCCTCATACTGGTTGCAGTCATTTAAATAAGAATGCCCCCACAAGTTCATATACTTTTGAGTGCTTGGTCTCCAGAGAGTGAAATTGTTTGAAAGGATTACAAGGATTAGGAGGTGTGGCTCTGTTTTGTTGGAGGAAGTTTGTGATTGGGGATTGTAAAAGGACACTTCCTGTCTCAAGTGCCTGGTCCCAAATAACCGACTTAGAGGATTAATCGCCTGTGGAGCATGCCAAGCTGGCCAAGCTGCAGGAATTGCGTGGAGGGTCGTGCAGGAGACTGCGGCAGGAGACCATGGTGCTGCGAGGCTGCTTTCAGGAGGGCCAGGGCGGCTGCCTCTCCCCTGCTCCCCTGGTTGTGCTGTGCCCAGCAGTGAGGGGCACCGTGGCCACTCTACTTGATGGGGCTGAGCAAATGCTCTGCTGATAGCTCAGGCTTGGTATTAGCTAACTTTTAAATTTAAATTAACCCATATTTCTACCTATGCTTTACCACATGGCTGATGGCTTGTTACCTCATTTTCTACATAACCTGCTTGCTTGGCAGCTGGCTGGCATCTCCCTGACTCCGCCCTTCTTCGTCCCAGTACCTCTGACTCTGGCTGTCCTGCTTAACTTCCTACGCCGCTACTGGTCTGTCATGTGAATATGAGCAATACATATCATAGTGTAGAAAAGAATTGTTCCACAGCAGGGGATGGGCCTCCTTCTCTGCCTGCAAGCCAGGGTGTGGTTTTCAGTGACTTCTCCAGTACTACTCTTGCTGCCTCCATGCTTTCTGCCATGATGGTTGTCAGCCTCTCAAACTGCACAAGCCTCCAGTTGAAGCTTCCTTTTGTAAGAGCTGCCTTGGTCGTCGTGTCTCTACACAGCAGTAGGACAGTGGCTAAGACACTGGTCTTACCAGGCTTCTGGTCTTCACTGCTGATGCTTTGAGCCTAGCTGTTTCTTTACTTTTGGCCTGACAGTCCCTGCCAAAACCCCTATTCTGACTTCTGTGGTGCTAGGGTAGTTTTGCCAGGTCAGTGTCTTATACATGGTTGTTCTCTTTTTGTGTTTTGGCTCTTTTACTGTGTGTAAATATTTAACACGTCTCTGAGATGGATTTGTTACATTATAAGTAATTCCTTTAAAGCTGTGTGCTTGCATGTGTGGGTCAGAGGTTGTTAAGTGTCATCTTCTGTTGAGACAGGGTCTCTCACTGAACTTGAGGCTCACTGTTCTAGCTAGACTGGCTGGTCAGTGAACTCCAGGGGTTTACTTTTCTCTACTTCCCACTTTGCCTGACCTTAGTGCGTGTCTGGGGTCAGGTTTGGAAAACTCTGGTCTTCATGCCCGTACAGCAGACATTTTATCAGCTGAGCCCCCCCCCCCCCCCGCCCTTCACTTTAGTGTTCGAGTCTTTCTATGATATAAATGGGACAAGATTTATTTTCCCATTCTTGTTTTGATAGACTGTGGTTTTCTGATTCTAGGTATTGTGAATGAGGCTGGGTTTTTTTGTGTAAGTTTTAAGTTTCTCTGAAACTTAAGGAGTTGGACTTGCTTGGTTTTAGCACTGACCTAAAAAGAAAGAGGCAAGTTTTCCAAGGTTCTCCCATTCTGTGCTCAGGAGCAATGGTGGAGGGTGCAGTTCCTATGACCGTTAGTCAGGCTGGTAGATGTGAAGATACTCTTGGACGCTAAGGACTAGATGTATGCTCACTGGGTACTTGTCTGTGACTTGTGACAGGGCTGGCTCACTCTGCTGTGGTTTTAATGTGGACTGTCCTGCATCTGCTCACATTTAAACACTGTTTAGGTTTCCTCCTGCACTCTGTAGGGGTTGTTTGTTGTTGCTGTTGGAACAAAATACTGGCCAAATGCAGTGGGGTGGGGAACTTGCTTAGTTTGCAGTTGGAAGGTGCATCTTGGTGGGGAGTCATGCGGCAGAATCTTGAGGAAGCAGGTCCTGCTGCGTCCTTACTGAAGGAGCAGAAAAGGACTGCAGCTGCTGCTTGGCCGCAGGACTCCAGGCTCTGGGACAGTCGGCCTGAAACCCTGTCAACTCAACCTGAGGCACTAGCTCAGGCCTACCATGAACTTGCTTCTTTCTTTTCATGTTTTAAATAGACAGTCTGTGGATCGTGTGGGATGTGTCTTTTGGGTTCTTCTCTTCGAACACCCCCACCCCTACTACCATCATCCCTCAGCCCCTCCCCCCACACTGTGGTTTGCATTTCTAGAAACTTAACACTTAAAAAGATTTGTGTGTGGCATTGTGCCTTCGTGTATGTGTCTACCATGTGCACATGTGGTGCTCATAGAGACCAGAAGGGGGCATCAGATCCCCTGGAACGAGAGTTAGACAGTTGTGGCCAGCTCTGTGTGACAGGAACTGAACCTTGGTCTTCTGGAAGAGCAGCAGTTCCCTTCATCTTGACTCAGTGACTGCAGACAATTTGTATACCTGCTTTTTCTCTGTTTATAAAAGCATTTCTTTTGTTTTTTCGAGACAGGGATTCTCTGTAGCTTTGGAGCCTGTCCTGGAACTAGCTCTTGTAGACCAAGCTAGCCTCGAACTCACAGAGATCCGCCTGCCTCTGCCTCCTGAGTGCTGGGATTAAAGGCGTGCGCTCAGCCTTTTGAAAGCTTTTCTTTCTGAACATATTTGAAAGTGTGGTGCAGGGATCACAACCCTAAAATTGCCAAAGAACCTTGTTTGCTCTAAGAGCATCTGTTTGATAACAGCCTAGCCTGCAGTTAGGAGGGTGCAGTGGGTTGATGAAGGTTCTTACTAACTCCAGTTTCTGTTGGCTGTCCTCATGACGCTGTTGTTTTCTCTCTAGTGACGCCAATGGGATCAGGTAACAACCGACCTCAGGAAATAGAAATTGGAGAATCTGGTTTTGCTTTATTATTTCCTCAAATTGAAGGGATAAAAATTCGGCCCTTTCATTTTATTAAGGACCCCAAGAATTTAACACTCGAACGACATCAGCTTGCTGAAGTGGGTAAGTTGTTATTTACTATTTTATTTACTTATTTGGTTTTTTGAGACAGGGTCTCACTACATATTTCTGGCTGGCCTTGATTTCAGAATCTTCTTGCCTTTGCCTCCTGTGTGCTGATGTTTCACAGGTACAAGGCACATACCCAGCATTGTTATTTATTATTAATTGCCCATTTGTTGATTAGCTTCATCTGTTTTAATTCTGGCTAGCTAGTGACTTCTAGGCCACTGTTGACAAGGCTGGTGATTGGTCCAATTCATTTCAAATTGTTTTATTGCCATGAAGTCCTAGATGACCAGAGACGAACACCTTTTATATAAGTATTCTGTTGCTAAGCTTGCGCATGAGTATTTTACTTGCATGTATGTAAGTATATGTACTGTGTGTGTGTCTGCTGCCCATGGAGAACAAACGAAAACATAGATTCCCTGGAACTAGAATTATAGACAGTTGTAAGATCCGTGGATGCATGCGTGCATTTAATTGTAGCTGAATTTTGAATCTTGATCTTCAGTAGACTTTTAGCAATAAATTTGCCTTATTTTTGTTATTTAAAACAGAAAAACTTAACATTTAAAAATATCCCTAGTAACCATTTATTATACAAGTTTTTAGAAGAAAAAGGTTGGCGCTGGAAGAGAAGGCATGGACTTGAAGTGTGAGGAAATAAACAGTCAGGATTGCTCCCAAGTTTGAGAAAACAAGTGTGGACGAATTGAAGTAGGTCTGGTGTCAGACTTTGATGGGGAAACTTACTTGATACATAGGCAGCTGGCTACTCCAGCAAAGCAGTGTGAAGGCTTTTCATCATCTCCCTCTGCAAACTAGATGATTGGGCTAAAACTACCACTGTGCTCATCAGACTGACTTAGTGCCAACTCCACGTCTGTGTGTAGATGAGCTCGCCTGAAGACATACACCTCCGTGATGTATTAGCACGCAGACATGTCACGTAATAATCAATTCCCCGCTTGTCAGGTTTCCTTGTTGCTAATATGCAAATCAGCTGTTGAGTCCTTGAACTTTTACAGGTTAGTTTCACTTTACAGAAAAGGAAATAGGTTTGGAAAAGTTAAGCTTGTCCCAACTTAAAGACCAGCAATAGAAAAATGGGAAAGTTTAGGTTTGTGGCTCAAAGGATGGAAGACCCGTACTGAGAAGGGCTTTGACACCGTCTGTAAACAGGAGAGTAAGTGGCTGTGGAAGGGACGGAGCCGAGCAGTAAGGTGTGGGCAGCTAATGCTCGAAGCCCTGCATGTGGGCTCCGTAGAAGGCTGGACAGGTGCAGGCACTCTGTCCCCATAGTGGGACTATTTAGAAAACAGGCTTGAGCTTCAGGATGGCTTCCAGGATGGTTGAGACTACTTTCCCTTTTTCCATGTGCACGCATGTTGCAGTGCATTTGTGTGGAGACCAGAGGTTGGTGTCAGTGTCTCTTGACACTGACTTCTCTTGAATAGCCATGCCATTGGCCCAAGTGATCACTTCCTGGAAGTGGCACCCGTTTGTAAACTAGACTTGAATGTTGTTCCACAGACTTCTTTCCTACTCAGAAAAATGTGTTCCACAAAAGAAAAGGGTCTCGATGTGCCCGACTCATCTGTACGAGGGAGGACCCTTCAGAACTGTGCAAACCTGAGGTTTACTATGTGGAGAGTTAGAACTGACCCAGGGGCAGAGTCTAAAGTTCTATTTGTCCGTAATTGTCTTGTCAGCAGCTCCATGCTGTGACCCTAAAGGTAAAGTTTCTAGATTTCAGCACAAAAAAGAATTCCAGGATGAGCTAGTGTAAAGCATAGTTAGTTTATTAAAGAAGGTTTTTAATATAAATTTCAGCATGGGGGTTGAGATATTCAGGGAGAGTGGATGTGGGCTCAGAAAAAAGGTCACATGTCATTGTCTTTACAAAAACTGTCACTAAAGGATTGCTGAGAAGTTAAGCTGGGATGCAGGACAGGCATTTGATAAGACAGAACTCTAGGTCGCCAGCATGGAGTTAGATGCTAATGTGCTGGGAGTCTTGATTCTTAATTGTTCAAGCCTGAGCATTGTGGTCAGCGGGGCTCCTTTCCCTTTCCTTCTAGCCTGCTCCAGTCTTGCTGAGGGACCCTTCCTTTTATCACCATGGAAGGCATGTGGCTGAGTTAAATGGAAACATCTGTGTAGTTAGGGGCTGCATTTTTCTTCCTGTCCCGGAAGCCACCTGTTGTTGTAATACTGTTTGGTTCCAAATGGCTGCTGTGAAAACAGGCTGCCGGAGACTCAGGTGGAAGCGTGGCACTCTGGGAATGAGACACTACTGGTCCCTTGAGCCTTGCTGCCTGCTAGTGGTAGAGCTGCTTTTAGACCACGTTATAAACTCTAGGTCACTGGCCTGTGTGGACTTGGAATGTGGAACAACCCAACATGGTCCACTAGGCTTCTGTTCTGTCTGTAACTGTGTCCTTGCTTGTGTGAGGCATTGACTGGATTATATTCAAATAGCCGTTTAGGTTTTTATTGATGGAAAGCCAGGAACTTCAGTGCTGCACAGCACACTCTGGTGCCAGTCAGTCAGCAGGAATAACTAACAGCTCGTTGTGGTTTAAGGCTGTCTTATCTCTCACTTCTCTGCAGGTCTTCTGGATAACCCTGAGCTTCGCGTGGTCCTTGTCTTTGGCTATAACTGCTGTAAGGTGGGAGCCAATAATTACCTGCAGCGAGTGGTCAGCACTTTCAGCAACATGAACATCATCCTGGCTGGAGTCCAGGTGGACAACTTGTCTTCACTGACTTCTGAGAAGTAAGCCTGTGCCCTTTGCTTTTCTCCCAGGGTGAATGGAAACAACTTCAGGTTCTTATAACAAATTCAAGGAATCAGTGTGGTGTTGTATGCCAGTACTATGAGGCAGGAGAATTTCTTGAATTCAGTACCAGCTTGGTCTACACTGATGACTTCCAGGCCAGACAAGGCTACAAAGTGACAGCCTGTCTCAAAAAAATAAGGAATTGCTAATGTACCAATTCATTCAATTTTGCTGTTGCCAAGAGGTTCACTGAACACAATTCTGCTTGCAGTCAAAAAACTAAACTTGTATTTATTGTCCTTTAAGAACATCAGCGTTAGGCTCCTTCAGCACCGCCTGTTGATAAATTTTACAGCTGTGGTCCTCCTTGTGCTGTTCCCCCTGCAAACAGAAGTCACTAATGAGGCTAAAATAAATGCATAAGGCTTATTTCAGTATAGAGTTGAGTTGCTAACTGGGAGATAGAGGTTTCATAGAAATAAGTAAGGAAGACTAGGTTTTTAAAGGAAAAGAACTAAGGTGAGGTTGAAGCAGCTTGTTTATGCCCTTGTGTGGAGTTTTGAGTGAGCTGACAATGGACTGCCGCCGGGGTCTGTGCATACACTAAGCTGAAGGTCAGCAGCAAGCAAGTCAAGTCCTGGGGTTGAAAACTTGCAGCGGGACTTTGCAATCTCATCTCTGAATACTTTGAAACAAACTTCTACCTCTCAAAGATGCTCTCTGTGGGTCGCAAATTCACTCTTGATCAGACTGTAGCCATTTAAAGTGTTTCCTTGAGAAGGAGGTACATGGGTCAAGTGTTCCTGACAAAACTCGTCAGGCTCTAACACTCAGGGTGGGGTGGCATCTCCCCGCTCTTCTCCAGGGAACAACAGCCTGTGGTATCTTACTGGTGTTCCTTGGCCTTCAGTTTTGGGACCTATATACTAGATTTTATTTATTTTGTGTGTGTGTATATGCACCACTGATGCTTGATGCCTCCGTATCTTAGTTTCTTGCTAACCCAGAGGATCTCATGCATTCTGTAGATTCAGTTGTTGATAAATGTAACGGGTACTTAAGGTGTTTGTTTCCTCCCAGCGGGTGTTCACTGTGTGCTTTATAGCTTTACTAACAGGGCATTTTCTTTTGTAAGCATAAAATGTTTGATTGAAATAAGTCTTTACAGGGCTGATGAGGCACTCGCCACCAGGGCTGAGAATGTAAGTTCAATCCCTGGGACCCACACGGTGGAAAGAGAAAGGACTCCCTTGCTCTCCATCCATATGCCATGCCGTATGCATGCTCACCAGACTTACACACAAAATCAGTGTCATAGGAAAAGGGCATGAAAGATTTGTTTCAAATAAATGTAGTTTTGTTTCAAATAAATGTAGTTGATATGTGTGTGTCTGTTACATGAGTGAAGGTGCCCTCAAGGACCAGAGGTATTAGGTTATGAATCCCTGTTGTGGGGTGCTGAGAATCAGACTGGGATCTCTGTATAAGCAGAACACACTCTTAACTTCTGAGCCACCTCTCCATCCCTCCCCCCAGTTGTGAAATTTTAAAATTCAAACTCAGGCTCAAAACAATAAGACAGGAAGCATTGAAATCATAGTTCTTTAAAGGCTAGTTAACACAAAGCTAAAACCTGCAGAGTTGAAAATCATCCACCATGATTATATATATTTTTGTTTGCTTTCTTGAGAAACAGCCGTGGTCATCCTGTAACTCACTTTATAGACCAGGCTGAGCTCGAACTCAGAGATCCACCTGCCTCCCTGAGTGCATCTTTTTCATAATTTATAGACCAGGCTGAGCTCGAACTCAGAGATCCACCTGCCTCCCTGAGTGCATCTTTTTCATAATTTAACAGTGGATGATGGGGTGCGATGCCATAATGTCAGTCATACTCCATGGGATAGGACTGTCAGTTCGTGTCAGAGTGCTTGCCAGCACCTCCACCACAGACCCGGTGCAGATCTGTCTGGGACGAGAAGTCTCGGAGTAGAGCGTGAGCTGCAAAGGCAGCAGAGCTTCCTTCTTAGTTAATGATTTTTCTGTTTCCAGGAAGCCTCTGGATATTGATGCCACAGGTGTGGTCGGACTGTCGTTTAGTGGACAGCGAATCCAGAGCGCCACGGTTCTCCTCAGTGAGGATGTGACTGATGACAAGACGGCTGAGGCAGCCATGCAGCGTCTCAAAGCCGCCAACATCCCCGAAGAGAACACCTTCGGCTTCATGTTCGCGTGCGTGGGCCGGGGCTTTCAGTACTACAGAGCCAAGGGGAACGTGGAAGCTGACGCCTTTAGGAAGTTTTTTCCCAGTGTCCCCTTATTCGGTTTCTTCGGAAATGGGGAGATTGGATGTGACCGGATAGTCACCGGGAACTTCATACTGAGGAGGTGTAATGAGGTAAAGGAAGAGGACCTGTTCCATAGCTACACGACTATCATGGCGCTCATTCACCTGGGGGCCTCTAAATAGACTGGCTCTCACAGGATGTAACTTTGGGGGGTTGCCTTTTTCAGAAAAATGGAAACTTGGGATATAAGTATTTTAAAACCAAACTAGCTCCTTGTGCTTTGTAGCTTTGGTGCTCTGAGATCATGTTGGGTGAGTTTTAGTGCAGAGATGAAGGACAGCTTTGTTCACAGATCAGACAGTGGGAGGAGGCCACCAGGAGGATGGAGGTTGAACACCTGTAGTTACTGATGAACATGTAGCAAAATCATGACTTTATTTTCCCTTAAAGGCGAAAATTAAAGAGATGGTGGAGTCTTTTTTTCCTGCTTTTCAGTTTTCTCAGGAGCTGTAACAAATTTACTGACTTTTTACTTTTCTGATGAAGAACTACCTTTGTTTTCGTAGGTAAGTTAGCATTTTCCTCTTCACGGTAAAGAGACTGTAAGGGAACAATCTTTTTCACATAGTCCTGAAAATTATATCACCATATTTTGGTTTTATACCAATAAAATACATTTGAAAACCCACCAACTAGTATATTCACTGCTTTTGATGAGACATGAAGGTTGTCGGCTACTCCGCTGAGAGCCTGGAGCGGAGAGAGAAGTGAGGAAACACTAGTTTCCCCTCAGCATTGGCATTTACAGAGCACGTGATGGGAACTTGGATTTTCACTTACTCACAGCCTGTATTTCTCAATAGGGCTTACTGTGTTCTGTGTCCTTAATAGCACATGATCTTGGATTGTCCCTTTCTCCTTACTGCTTGGAATATGGGTAGCTCATGAGTCACCTTGGACACCGCAGAGAAGTCAGTACTCCATTGTGGCGAGGACCACAGGGATCCTGGGTGTCTTCTCCTGTATTCCCGTAATGGACTTGTGCTGCCTGTTCCTAGACTTGTACAGGGTGGACGTTAACATGGATTGCACCAGGTCGTCATTGGAGGATATGCTTACAAGGTGACATTTCTGTACTGGTCAGTGGTTTCTACTAAAAGGACACTAGATAATTGGTAGGGAAAATCAAATACAAGTATTAAAAGAAATAATTGCGGTTTGTCAAAAAACAAACATGCCTAGAAGTGGCAACTGAACTGCAGATATATATAAAGCTGCAAAAGTAATCAGATTTAACCAACACCGAATGAGCACGGCAGTGAAGGTGTGTCCACATACCGAGCTGCCTCTCAGTGGAGGCTCAGGAGATCGCCAGCAGCAAGGCTTTGAAATCACCGATTTCTCTACACCGCCAAGTGAAAATGCAGCGGGAGCTCTAGTTTGTTCAGAAGGGCTGCCTCCAGGAATACATTCCCATCCCTTTGGTCCAAGGGAAAGGGAATGGAACCTTAGCATGGAGTGCAGAAACGGTTCAGCAGGCAGAATGCTCCTGTGAAGGTATGAGGGGTGTGTCCAGTAGGAGTCTTCTTACCTTAGTTTTCTCAGTTTTGTTTAAAATTGATCTGCGAGGCCAGTAGCAAAAGACAAGTGGTTTGTGCTGCAAACCTAACAAAATGAACATGCAAAGAATTTCAGTAAAAATAAACTTAGAAATCGGAGTGCTTTCTAGACGCTGGAAATTTTTCAATAGAAAAAAAAAAGTGCTTTTTTCATTTTATAACCACAAAGTCTGGCTTAAATAAACCTCACTGTAATTTCAGTTTCGATGGAAGCAGAAGACTCCCAACCCATGAAAATAAAGGTAATTTCCCTTATTTTCAGTTGTAAACTGGGTATGAATTGGGTTGATGTTGGGTTGGAAATGTGAATGAAACCTAGTAGTAAGAGCCTATGTTTAACAGGCAGAGCAACATTGTTATTGTGTACAGTAACCAAAGTTAATATCGGCTCCTTTCAGGGGCGAGCAGTGACGTGCGCCAGATGTGGTTTTGTTATGGATAGTTCACTTCTTTCTTATCTCCAGATGTGGCACAAGTTTCTAAAACATGTGCCAGTATAAAGTAAAAAATTCCTGGCAGAAATCAAGAAAGTTATAGGGCAGGTGTTTTGGAGGTAAGAGTGTTGCATTTGGGCAAATTTTTGTCCTATTTTTTGTTCAGATCAGTAGCAGACAAAAACAGCCTGATGGCGTTAGTTTTCATAGAAAATGATTTGGCTGAGAATTTGAGACCACTGTTTTAACATTTTTCTTACTGTCCAAGGTTCGGTCACCGTGTTTACTCAGTAAACACACTGCGTCCACAGTCTCCCGAAACCAGAGCTACAGACCGCAGTGAAGCACCCAAGACAATCCATCTTCAAAGTGGTTGCTAGGTTCTGTGATGTTTTCAGCCCCTTTCTCCCTTGTGACAAAGATTCTTAAAACCATAGAAGCCCAGTTCTCATTCATGAACTGGATGAAGTGGAAGAGACCCTCCCCCATCTGTAGAGTTGTGTACAGCTGTAGCCCTCTAGAGAGTATTAGAGGTGCTAGGTTGGTTGGATTCTTTTGATTTTTGTCTCACTTGGGAGTTGGTGGGCACTGCTTGTAAAAACTGCAAGGATCTATAAATGCTAGCCAGAATCAAGAGAAATGGGTGGAGATGCAGAATTGACCATTTGAGGAGAAACGTTAGGACATTCTAAAGCCACCACACAAACACCCAGAAGCCACTGTTCTAACACCCTGACCTTTCTACTGTGCCTGCCCCCTAAGTCAGGGACCAACTGCCTGTCAAAGGATTTCCCAGCCAGTTTTGGGGAAACTGGCATAAAGGGAGAATGCTGTATAAATAGTTGAATACAAAGTGTGTGTGTTGGGGGGGTTGTCAAATGACAAACCTGTAGAAGGTTTGGAGAGTAAACAAGTGGGTGATAACCTTTTGTTAAAAGACAAACCAGCAAACCTAGAGATAGAGAGGGGGCAGAGGTGGGACGGGGTGGGGGATGATATTATTAAAATAATGGCATACCCAAAATGAAAAGTAACAGATCCTCAGAGGAACAGAGAAATGAGGTCCATTCAAAGAATCAAATGCCAGCCAAGTTGCTCGGCGGTATTGCCACCAAGACTGACAACCTGAGTTTGATGTCCACGACACACGTGATGGAAGAAGAGAGCTGTCCTTTGACCTCCACACATATGCTGTGGCATGCATTTGAGAATTTGAACACATAATTGAAAAGGAAGATAAGTTGGTACTTTCTCTAGTGAAAAGTCCAACGTGAAACTTAGAGACCTCATTCAGTGTGCTCACAGCAACTACAGAAGATGAGAAGGGACAGAATCAGTGTCTACAAAGAGGAACTTAGGAAAAGCCCCCACATCTCCTTAAAAAAAAAAAAAATGACCTCACCAGAGACTTTCAGAGGCCACTGGAACTGGAAGAGTATAAACAGGTGAACCCAGCGTGAAGGATTTATGTGACAGACACAGACCACTGCCCAATTAGCACTGCTGTCTTTAAGAAAAACTAGGAAAGCCATTTGGTAAAAATCATTCTTTTGTGATTAAAAATAAAACCAACTAGAAGTACAGGGGAAACTGTCAACAAAAAGGCCACCATGAGAACATACGGTGAACTTCCTGTCTGGTGGAAGGATGCTTGCCTGCACCATTGCTAGTCAACATGGACTGGCTGGAGCGGCTGGTGTCAAATGGGACAAAAATAAAATTACCTGTTCACAAGTCATATGGTCTTACACACAGAAAACTAAAGATTTCACAGGAGACTTTCAGAATCAGTAAAGTACTCATAGAAGCAGGGCACAAGGTCAACACAGGAAGCCAGCATCATTTCTGTACTTCAGCAGTGAACAAACATTAGAGGAGTTCTTTCTACAGCAGCATCAAAAACAGTAAAATACTGGGAGGTTAACCAGAGGTGGGAACTGCCACAGAAATGATGGAGCACATCCATGTTGATTGCCTTGGGAATCCCTGTAGATCCCAGCCCATCTACAGGGTCAGTGTAATCCCTAGCAAAACATGACCTTGCAGTACTGGTTTGGTTTGTCCAGACAGAAAATACACCTTAAGGTTCAAGTACAATCTCAGGGGACGAGGAGTGGCCAAATCTTGAATATTAAAGTAGGGTGAGTCATCTGATTCCAGAACAGTGATTCTGGCTTCAAGATAAACTAATGGGACAAATGCTTAGGGAAGGGGCCAAGATTTTTCAATAAGGAAGATACAGTTTTCCAGAAAACAGTGCTAGAGTTAGGAACTTAAATAATGTCATATATTAAAATTAACTCAAAATAGGTTTTTTTTTTTTTCCAAAATAGGTTTTAAAAACAATAGTAGGTTAAAGAAAACTATAACTCTTAGAAGAAAACGGTGGAAAATGTCAGGATAATGAATTTTACAGAGATTTTGTGGAGTTGTTAGCAGATTTTCAGGGATCAAAAATTAGACGTAATGGAATTAATCAAAAATTAAAATTTTGTGCATGACATGAAAATAGATCATACTTAAAGAGCAAAAAAAAAACATACACAGACTGGTATACCAAACGCCACCGACTGGTGACAGCCCCAAATGATATATCAACAACCATTTACCTAAGGCACGGGGAACACGGAGGAAGATGAGGAGGAAAGAACCAGGGGTCCTGAACGGGACATCTGCTGCCAGACTGTCTTCTACATGTGGCAGGGAAGCTGCACCCATGAAACCTCAACAATGACTGCCTAAGAAAGACCTTAAAACTGACACCACCAGTCGACATGATGGGGGAACTCAAAAAAACTTCACTCCCAGACAAGATACAGGCAATTATTGGTTGCTGAGGAAGAATCAGTCTTTTCCAGGGATAAGGCCTCTGATAGACTAGCCACTCCCAAGAGGTCAGCCCTAAGCATACCTGAGCAACACAAAATGACCTCAGCAGGTTGTATTCATAAGTGTGTGTGTGTGTGTATACACACACACATATATATACACACACATATGCACATACATACACAAAATACATAAAATTCTCAGAAAAAAATGTAAAAAGCCATCAAATAAGAGAAACAAACTCCAGCCATCAAAATGGAAAATACAGCTGTGAACTCCAAAAGGGAAAGACTCTTAGATGGCGGACGGTGGGAAGAGGCCAGTCTGAGACTCCTTACCGTATCATCGCAGCGCTAGAGTCCGGAAAGTATGAAGTGAAGACATCAGTGGTTGTCACAGGTCCACGGGGAGAGGGAGAGTTGAATCTGGGAACAGGAAAGCTGTTTAGAGAAGGCGACTCGGTGACCTGTGATGGTGGACACACAACAGGCGTTGGTGACCTGTGATGGTAGACACACAACAGGCGTTTGTCAAAAACCGTTTACTAAGGAGCTGAGTGGGAGGACGCAGGTGGGAACTACACCGCCTGCTCAGATTTCTTGAGCACGCCTCCACTTACTACGGAGTCATAGCCTGCCCAACCTTCTAGAAGCCGAGAATATTCATGAATCATTTAATACACACTTCGCCTAACAAAACCCCGTGGCACCCACGGCTGTCCTGATCGTGGATGAATGGAATCGTGAGGTAGTTTCCTGCTGATGGCCAGCACCCAATGACGATATCTTACCACATAGTTTGAGCTTTGGAAAGATAAATACTCAGTTTCTACGGGATGAGTACCAGCTTCACTAATGTGGCAGAGCTGCCAGTGGACCACCATTGGATTAAACTGAGGTGGGGGCTGCTTCTCAATCAAGTCTTCTAAAGCAGTCTTAGTTGAACATGTGAGGGTCACTTTCTACTACCTCAACCCCTGACACTCCTGGTTTGTTAAATGACGATGGGTGAGGGGAGTCACACAAGCCTCAGGGCCTCTGCCGGAAGGGGGCTGTATGGGAAGATCCTGCAGGCAGGGGTCAGGAGTGTGCTGTATCTTGGCGGTGTTTTAACAGTCACTAGCCCTGGACTTCGGCAAGAAGGTCCTAGAAGTTTCTGTGGCCTCTTGTCTCCTATGTTTCAGTGTAACTTCAACAGGAAAAAAGAAACTGGAGAAATCATTCTAGCCTGACCAATTAATGTTGCCACCTCCAAAGAAATGAAATTTGCTTTCTGCAAAATATGCACTAAAAAATTACAGGCCAGGGGGCTGGAGAGATGGCTCAGTGGTTAAGAACACTGCCTGTTCTAAAGGTCATGAGTTCTATTCCCAGCAATCACATGATGGCTCACAGCCATCTGCAATGAGATCTGGTGCCCTCTTCTGGCCTGCAGGCGCACACATAGACAAAACACTGTACACATATAAATAAAATTACAGGTCAGGTGATGAAAATAGGTCTGGAACTTGGTAAATGTTCTGAATAATTTTATGTCAACTTGACACAGTTAGAGTCTTCTGAGAGGCAGGGAACCTCAATTGAGAAAATGCCTCCCTGAGATTTGGCTATTGAAGCCCTGCAGGGCATTTTCTTAATTAGTGGTTGATGGGAGCATGCCTAACCTACTGTGGGTGGAACACCCCCAGCTGGTGATCCTAGGTCAGGGCTGGAAGTCTTAGGTTCTATAAGGAAGACGGTGAACAAGCCAAGAGGAACAGGTCAATAAGCAGTGCCCTCCCCCACCCATGGCCTCTGCATCAGCTCCTGCCTCCAGGTTTGAATTCCTGCTTTGACTTCCCTCAGTGGACTGTGGTCCAGGATAAGAAAGTCAAATAAACCCTTTCCTCCCCAAGCTGCTTTTGGTATCGTGTTTGATCAGAGCTATGATAACCCTAAGACAAAAGGTCAGTCCTAACCTTCTGGGATGGCTCTCCATCTGTATGTACTTGCCTATAACCTGATCTTAGGCATTTTCTCCATTGAGGTTCCCTTCTCTCAGACTCTAGCTTGCATCCAGGTAGCTGATAGGTCTCAAACCTGAGACAAAGAGCTAACCGAGGTGCCTAGTAATCCTATCAAAGCAGCCCTGGATGCCAGCATCCCTCAGTCCCTACCTGTTACAGAGTAGGGCTGGCATACCTCAACCCCTACCAAACGCTGGCTGCCCTTTGCTATATGATCCATTCATTTATGTTATCCAGCTTTCTTGTCTCTTAGTCTACGCTTTACGCTGCTGGCCTCCTGGTCTCCTCCTGCCCAGCTGTGGGGAGTCATGTTCTCTCCGGATTCTCCCGGCTGTCCCTGCCCTCTTCCTATACTCTGCTCTCCCTTTTAGCCACAGTAAACTTTCTCCTCTACCGTACCTAGGAGCAGTCATGCCCTTCCTTTTTCCTTTCTTCCTTTCTTCCTTTCTTCCTTTCTTCCTTTCTTCCTTCCTTCCTTCCTTCCTTCCTTCCTTCTTTCCTTCCCTTCCCTCCCTTCCCTTCCCTTCCCTTCCCTTCCCTTCCCTTCCCTCCCTTCCTTCCCTTCCTTCCCTCCCTCCCTTCCCTTCCTTCCCTCCTTCCCTTCCCCTTCCTTCCCTTCCTTCCTTTCCCTTCCTTCCTTCCCTTCGTTCTTTCGTTCTTTCTTCATTCAGTAGCCAACAGTGAAATGAGGTTTTTTGTTTTGGTTTGGTTTTGGTTTTTTTGAAACAGGGTTCCTCTGTGTAGCAGTCTTGGATGTCCTGAATCTCACTGTAAACCAGGCTGGCCTCGAACTCACAGAAATCCGCCTGCCTCTGCTTCCCGAGTGCTGGGATTAAGGGCATGGGCCACCACTGCCCAGCTGGTGAGGTGTTTTATAACTCAGTACTCCTTTCACTAAACACATTTTCATCTCTTTCCTCTCTGCAGACATTGCTCAGGATTTTGGCTTATTTTGATGGTCCTATCAGTGCTGGAGAGATTGCTGGATCTCCACACCTTGTACCGTGTTGCTTCCTCTCCCCTAAACAGGCTGCCTTGGATAGGACTACTTACCAAGCCTTACAGCTAAGGAAAGGAGAATTAAGGTGTTACCTTCTCTCACCGTGCAGTTTACTTTCTTCCTGTGTAAGGTGACCACAATAGTGCCCTTCACTGGGCATGCCTTCAGTGATCTCTGTGCCCTTCACTGGGCGTGCCTTCAGTGACCTCTGTGACCTGTGGAAAGTAAGATTGTTCTTGTGCACCCGGTTTTCTGCATATACATGCCCACCTACCCTCTTATCTGCATGTATAAACCTGCAGCTTCTGCTTGAGGTGAACTTACCTCAGACATCTGCATCTGCAGCAGCTGCCCTACAGCACCTGTGCACAGTGGGTCAGCATCCCCATGCTAGTCTTTCAAGTGCACACCTCTGTCTTCCTGCTGCCTGAAGTTCTAACAAGCTTAATGACTGTTCTAAAATATTCACAATTACAAAGGGCTGGGTGAGGGTCCAGCCCAGGGCAAGTCGCTGATAGCAAAGACAGCAGCAGATCCCAAACATGGTAGAAATAGCAAGCACAAGGATGGGAGAATCCTGGAGACAAAGCTGCTCTGGTCAGTGTCCCCAAGGACCCTGCTGAAGGCCAAATGCAATAGGGGAACATGGGCTTGGAGGCCGGCAACACACCCAGCCATGCAAGGAGAAGAAATGACCCTGTAATAATGTCCTGTGATCTCTGCACACCTCCACTCTTACAAAGCAAAGACAGAAAAGCATGGGTTTGGAAGCCAGACACATCTGGGCTTGACCTCTGAGCCTCCATTTTCCTTTGTATAGAACGTACCTCTGAATCGGACTCTCAGAAACAAGCACAGTGACAAGCACACATAGGCACGGGGGCTTGTGATTTAAGTCACAGGCTGTAGGGACACGAACCATGTAACACATGCTGGGACTTGAAGCTGTGGTTTTTCTCACTGAACTAGTAAGGAGGGTTGCCAAGAAGCCTCATCCCAGAATGCCCTGTTCTGGTCCCTGATGGACTGAATTGAGGCTTTGGGAGTGGTAGTTTTCAGCACCAGGGTTGACTATGACCTCTGACCTTTGTAATTTTCACAGCACAGGTCGGAGCTGAGGCTGCTGAGTTCGTCCTGGTGTCTGTAATGCACTCATCTCAGAGGGCAGCTTTTATCTCAGCTGAAGACCTCATCTCCTTTGCGGTGCTATGGTCTGAGACACTAACATTGCTTGGCCAGAGAAATGCCTAGTCAGATAAGCTAATTTTGTAAACTAAGCCCAGAACTCATCCTATCTTGGTTTTTGGGTGGTGTTGTGGTCTAGCTGTCTTTTTTCCTCCATTAAAAAGACTCATTTTGGGCTAGAAAGATGGTTCAGCAGTTAAGAGCACTGGCTGCTCTTCCAGAGGACCCAGGTTCAATTCCCTGTGCCCACATTGCAGCTCACACCTGTCTGTAACTCCAGTTCCTGAGGATCTGATATCCTCACACAGATATACATACAGGCAAAACATCAATGCACATAAAATAAAAATAAATCTTTTAAAAAATACCCATTGTATCCGGGCACGGAGGCTCACACCTGTAACACCAGCGCTTGGGGAGGTGGAGGCAATGGGATTGTTTCAAGTTTGAGGCAAGTCAGAGCTCCACAGTGAGTCCCAGAGTATCCTGAGCTCCGGAGGGCAACTTAATCTCAGAGAGAGGAAGCAAAAACAAACTAATATGTCAAGAAAAAAGCAATTTGGATTTAAACTTTTCCCCAGTGTAGGGTGTATTTTATATATAGAAAGGCTGTGAGATTGCTTCCTGTTCTTTTATTATGTGTATGTGGTAAGGGATGGTTTCTGGATTCATAGGGTCAGAGGGCTAGGACCCTCTGGGAGCTGAAGCATAGGTGCTGGTGGCTGAACAGTAAGATCAGTATGTGCTCTTAACCAGGACCATCTCTCCTCCTCCTCCTCCTCTTATTTTTGCAAATGTGTCTTTGCACATAGGAAAGGGATAAGCGTGTTTTATCTGTGCACAGTCTGTAAGGGACACATCTTCTTGCTGTCTTGGAACTGATGGTGTTAAGCACATGGGAGCTCAGGGCATTGTCTGGTAACATCATTCACGATGGCGTGTCCTTCATTGTGAAATACGTAACAGAATTTACCGTCTCAGCTACTGTCAAGTTCAGTGACATTAGGTAAAATCATATAACAGGAATAGTCATCATGTCCAGGAATGTTTCATTATCCCAAATTGAACCTTACCCATTAAACAATAACTCTCTCCACAGTCCCTGGTAACCACAGTTACGATTTCTGCCTCTGTGGGTCTGACTGCTCTGGCATCTCATTTAGTGGAGTTACACGGTGCTTACTTTGGCATCTGGCTTTTTCACTAAGTGTAATGTCCTCAGAGTCCAGCCATTAGAATTATTCCCTTTTAAGGCTAAGTAATGCTCCATTTATGTGTATCTACTTATCAATTCATACATCACTGGACAGATGAGTGGCTTTCCACCTTTTGACTATTAAGAATTCAGCTCCTATGAGTGCAGGTGTAAAGATATTTGCTTATATGTGTAACCTCCAGTAGTCAACTGTTGGATAAAACAGTGATTCTGGCAGCTGGAGAGATGGCCCAGAGGTTAAGAGCACTGACTGCTCTTTCAGAGGACCTGGGTTCAATTCCCAGCACCCACATGGCAACTCACAATTATCTGTATTTTCAGTTCTAGGGGATCTGACATCCTCACACATATATACACAGGCACCAGTGTACATTAAATAAGTAAATAAATCTTTTTTAAAAAAGGGTAATTCTGTAGTGGTGGTTTTTGAGACAGGGTTTCTCTGTAGCTTTGGAGCCTATCCTGGAATTAGCTCTTGTAGACCAGGCTGGCCTCAAACTCACAGAGATCTGCCTGCCTCTGCCTCCCAAGTGCTAGGATTAAAGGCGTGCGCCACCACCACCTGGCTGTGATTCTGGTTTTAAGACCAGTCATTCCATTTAGCACAGTGACCATAACATTTTATATTCTTACCAGCAATACACAAGGGCTCCAGATTCTATACATCATTGCCAACACATGGTCATTAAACAGCCCCTGCCCTAATGTGGGAGGGGTCCACAATTCCCTTTTTATCTCCCCAGTGGTCAGTGATGCTGAACACATCACATGCTCTTGGAGAAATGTTTATTGAAATCCTCTCCCAATTTTTGAACTGGGTTGCTTTTATTTGTTATGAGTTATTTATTCCGGATTATTTCTTGTAATTAATTTTAAGTTGCTATTAAAACAATAGGTTTCATTATGGCATTTTCATATATGTGTATCATTAATGTTGCTCATATTTGCCCCACTACGACCTTCAATGTCTTGCACCCTGCCCTGTCCCCCTTCCTCCTCTCTGTAGTGGGATTAGTCCCTTGAGCGCTGACAGAGTAACTCCATCTTGCAGTAATTTAAATTTTCTGCGTGCCTTCCTAGAGTTGGTCAGTGTTTGTTAAGACCAGCAAACCTCAGCAAAAGAAAAGGCAGCATTCCCATGGACGCTAACTTTCCTAGATCTGCTTTATCTGTGGCTTGTTGCCTGAGCCACAGTCACCTCTCCTGACTTAACACTAGGTAGCACTCTGAGCCCAAGTTTGTATCAATTCTGATGCCAACTAAACTATATGGAATCAGAGCTCAGTGAATGAGGCTTGGGCCTTTGATATATCTGTGAGTCCTTACAGCTCTATAAGTGACCCCAATGAACTCATTCATCACGCCAAGCTGAAACTGGCAGAATCTTTCTCAGGTCTCTGTGCTTGTTCGCGGTAAATAGATGTTTCTTTACAACTTTTCCAGGAAAGTCCCACACCACTCAAAACGTTTCCTGTCTGTTTTCATGCACACATATGCACACATGTAATAAATTCTCTGCACTAATCCCACAGCTGCAGGGGTCAAAAGTCTCTTATCCTGTCCTGTGGACTGCCTCTTTGTACACAGTGTCCTTTAATTTCACCAACTTTTAGTTTTGATGAAGTCCAATTTATCTAGGTTTCCTTAGTTGACTATGTTTAAGTGTTGTTTACAAGAAACCATTGCCAAGTCCAGCTTCATAGAGTACTTCTCCGAGTTTGCTGGAGTCTTAGAATTTTGGGTCTTCTGTGGAGTCTCGCTCGCCCACTTGGTACTAGAGGTGCAGCTTCGTGTTTTAGTAGATTCACACCCAGCCTGGCATGGTTAGTTGAAAATTTGACTTCTACCAAGTTTACTAAGATATAACCCACAACTTACAACTTTACATTCACTTTTATATCCTATTCACTGGCTTGAAAAGATTACAGTCACCCAGCCACAACCATGACCCAGTTTTTAAACAGATCCATCGCCTGGGGATACTTTCCAGGGCTGTCTGCAGTCATTACCTTAGGACCCACTCACCTATCTTGGTATAAAGGTAAATGCACACGGGGCATCCTGAAGCTTCTACCACACAGCACAGCTGACTGTGACCATGTGACAGACAGCGTGTGCAAACATGCGGTGCTTGGACAGCTACGCTCTCCATTTTATGGGCACGGCAATGGACATTTGGGTGACTGCCACTCCCTGGTTACAGGGAGGAATGCTGTTGTGAATATTTGGGTTCATATTGCAAACCCAAGCTCTCATTTGATTGGGTAGCTGACGAGGAAGGGAATTGCTGGGCCATACAAACTTGTTCCTTAAGAAACTGTCCGCACCATTTCATACTTACAACAACAACGAACTGTGCGTCCCCATATCCTACAGACTTTAAAGAAATAAATCACAGCAGCAGTGGTATGTTAACTGGTATTTTGACTTTTCAATCTTTTAATGGATTACACTGTCAAGTATTTTTCATGTGCTTAGTATTTTGTGTATCTTCTTGGTAAAATGCCCACAGTTTAGTTCAGTTGTTTTCTGTTACTGAGTTGGTCTCAACTTCAGTTGAACAAATTCATATTTTGAGATGTGTTACAAATGTTTGTTTTAAAAGTTTCTTTACCTAGACATTTCCGATATATGGAAATATACTTTACTTTTAATATTAATGCTCTATCTTGCAAGATTGATAAAGAACCAGCTGGTCTCATATACTGTACTCCCTTCAATGTTCTAGATGAACTTATGTAGAATTGAAAGCTAGGCATAAGTTCGGCTATTTGGGGGTGGACTGTCATTGAAGAAATGTTTCTATACAAATTCAATCAATGGATAGGGAACTGTTTGAATTATCATTAAAAAACTTAATTTTACATATCACTCTTCAGATTTTTTTTGAAAACAGAGTGCATGTAGCCTAGACTAGCCTCATTGTAGCTGAAGATATCCTTGAACTTTTGTTCTTCCTGTCTGTATTTCTTTAAGGGCTGTAACTATAGGTCCACACAACCATCCCTGGTTCTATGCAGTGCTGAGGACAGAACCATAGCATTTTGCAGGCTAGGCAGGCACTCGGCGCACGAACTGCATCTGCAGCTCCTTAAATGACCCTTGTTTGGTAGTTTTTGTTCTTCAATTTGTCTATTTAAATTATGCCAAATCTTCTATCACCCTGTTGTAGTATTGGTAGGAATGTCACCTAACCTTTATTGTTGTTGATGTTGCTAACTCCTGTCATTTCCCCCCTGAATTAACAGTATTTTTTGGACACAGGGTGTCATCTCAGCCTGGGTCTTACTGATGCAGTGAGATTACATGGCCAGCAAACCCCAGAGCTCTTCCTGTTTCTGATTTTCCCACAGTAGGACTATAGGAGCCTACCACCAAGGCCAGATTCTTTAAAGATTTATTTTAAAGTGTGTGTGCGCGCATGCGCACATATTGAGAGCAGAGGTCAGCCGCTGCTTCAGTCTGTCCATTTCTCGTTGTTTTCAAGTAAGAGGAGGGAAATCTAGCACTTGCTGTTTAGCCAGAAACCTCAAGAAAGCTCAGAAACTGGTTTATCCACAGTTCTCCCAAAGATTGGTTCACTCCTAAGGTACCTCCCCGCCACAGCCTCCCCAGCACAGCCCACATCAGAAGGCTTCTGCAACCCTGGTCCTCAGATCTGCCGTAGCGTATTACAGCGGACACAATCATTTCAGTGTGGAAATTCTTATAATTTCGTAATATTTTGGGGAAAATACTACTTCTGTCACACTGATAATAAATTTATCCTCACGTGCAAAATAATGATTAACACAAAAGCCATGGAAAAGTTTTTGGACGCTTGTGAACACAAGTCCGTGCACAGAGCAATGAAGATCCCATCCACACCTCTAAACATCCATACTTCCTGTACTCACTGTGGTGGGCGCCGGTGTTTCTCTCCACCAGGCTGATCTCACACTGGACTGAACTGGCCCTCTGAAAGTGGCCCTTCCTGCATCAAAGAGAAGAGAAAACCAAATGGGAAAGGGGTAATTGGAAAACACGCCAGAAGAATCACAAAGAAAATTAAGCTTGAGTATTTGGAAGCTCATTCTCTTTCTAGAACTTCCTAAAATCGTAGGGCTGCCCTAATGTTGTACCCGTATTTAAGCACCCCACCAGCAGAGGCCACAGTGACACTTGGGGAGCTGCTGAGCCTGCGGCGTGGCACAGATGCTGCTGGGGAGCTGCTGAGCCTGCGGCGTGGCCCAGATGCGATGTCAGGGCTGTTTCTGTAACACAGATCACTTCCCACCATTGTGGACCCTTTGTGAACCATGGGTGGCTTTAGTGAACAATTCTAATTCACGACATTAAAACACCATCAATTTTGGGTCATCTGACTATAATCTTACATAAAACTGCTTTAAATATTAAATAAAAATAAAATGTAAAAGTGGTTTATTTTTTCAATATGCCAAACTTAATGTGGTAACTTACATTAGTGAAAATGAATTTACATCATAAAGCCATAGCAACATGACATTTTCTAAAAGCACACCAACCTCTACCCTAAAATGCCAATTCTAGAAGATGTTTTAGCATTGGGGGTTGGGGGCAATTTGACCTCATTCAAGTGGCATCATTTCCTAAGTTATGGGAAATCCAAAAGGCTCTCAGGTCAATGCACTTTCAGCTACCAGCGGGCTCAGTCAAAGAATTGTTTGCTTCCATTCTTTTTTCATTTATTAAACATTTTCCCCTCCTTTTCTTTTCCTCCTTCTCTGCCATCGTGTATGTGTTTATGTGTGGATGTGTGTATATATGTGTGTTTATGTGTATGTGTGTATATGTGTATGTGTATATATGTGTATGCATGTGTGTTTGTGTGTATATGCATATGTATGTGTATGTGTATATATGTATGTATGTATGTGTGCATGTATGTGTTTATGTGTATATAAGTGTGTGCATATGTGTATATATGTATATATGTATGTGTATATATATGTGTATATGAGTGTGCATATGTGTATGTATATGCATATGTATGCGTATATATGTGTATGTGTGTGTGTATGTGTGTTGTGCATGTTTGCCCATGTGGAGACATGAGAATGTCAGTGTCTTCCTCTATCCTTCCCTGCCTAACTCCCTTGAGACAAGGTCTTTTTTTTTCTAAGTTTTATATTTAACTGATTTTTATTGAGTTCTGCATTTTTCTCTGCTCCCCTCCCTGCCTCTCCTCTCCCCTTCAACCCTTCCCCCAAGGTCCCTATGCTCCTAATTTACTCAGGAGATCTTGTCTTTTTCTACTTCACATGTAGATTAGATCTATGTACATCTCTCTTAGGGTCGTCATTGTTGTCTAGGTTCTCTAGAATTGTGATTTGTAGGCTGGTTTTCTTTGATTTATGTTTAAAAAACACTTATGAGGGGCTGGAGAGATGGCTCAGTGGTTAAGAGCATTGCCTGCTCTTCCAAAGGTCCTGAGTTCAATTCCCAGCAACCACATGGTGGCTCACAACCATCTGTAATGAGGTCTGGCGCCCTCTTCTGGCCTGTAGGCATACAGACAGAACATTGTATACATAATAAATAAATATTTAAAAAAAGTTTAAAAAAACACTTATGAGTGAGTACATATGATAATTGTCTTTCTGGGTCTGGGTTACCTCATTCAATATGATGTCTTCTAGCTCCACCCATTTGCTTGCAAATTCCAAGATGTCATATTTTTCCGCTGTGTAGTACTCCATTGTGTAAATATAACACATTTTCCTTATCCATTCTTTAGTTGGGGAGTATTTAGGTTATTTCCAGGTTCTGGCTATGACAAACAACACCGCTATGAACATAGTTGAGCGCATATCCTTGTGGCACGATTGAGCATTCTTTGGGTATATACCCAAAAATGGTATTGCTGGGTCTTGAGGAAGGTTGTTTTCTAATTTTCTGAGAAATCAACATACTGATATCCAAAGGGGCTGTACCAGCTTGTGCTCACACCAGCAATACAGGAGTGTTCCCTTTACCCCACAACCTCTCCAGCATAAGTTGTCAGTGTTTTTGATCTTGGCCATTTTTTTTTTAAATTTTTTATGTATACAACATTCTGCCTCCATGTATAGCCACACGCCAGAAGAGGGTGCCAGATCTCACTACAGATGGTTGTGAGCCACCATGTGGTTGCTGGGAATTGAACTCAGGACCTCTGGAAGAGCAGCCAGTGTTCTTAACCACTGAGCCATCTCTCCAGCCGATCTTGGGCATTCTTACAGGTGTAAGATGGAATCTCAGAGTTGTTTTGATTTGCATTTCTCTGATGACTAAGGATGTTGAGCATTTCCTTAAGTATCTTTCAGCCATTTTATATTCCTCTTTGAGAGTTCTCTGTTTATGTCTGGACTCCATTTTTTTATTGGATTATTTGTTCTTTTGATGACCAGTTTCTTGAGTTCTTTGTATATTTTGGAGATCAGACCTATGTATGATGTGGGGTTAGTGAAGATCTTTTCCCATTCTGTAGGCTGTCGTTTTGTCTTGTTGACTGTGTCCTTTGCTTTACAGAAGATTTTCAGTTTCAGAAGGACCCATTTATTGTTTCTCTCAGTGTCTGTGCTACGGGGTTCTATTTAGGAAATGGTCTCCTGTGCCAATGCGTTCAAGTGTACTTCCCACTTTTTCTTTGAGGTTCAGTGTAGCTGGCTTTATGTTGAGGTCTTTGATCCATTTGGACTTGAGTTTTGTGCATGGTGATAGATATGGATCTATTTTCATTCTTCTACATGTTGGTATCCAGTTATGCCGGCACCATTTGTTAAATATGCTTTCTTTTTTCCATTTGATATGTTTGTGCTTCTTTGTCAAAAATCAGGTGTTTGAAGGTGTGTGGGTTAATATCCGGGTCTTCGATTTGGTCCTCCTATTTTTATGCTAATACCAAGCTGTTTTCAATACTGTAGCTCTATAGTAGAGTTTGAAGTCAGGGATTGTGATGCCTCCAGAAGTTCTTTTATTGTACAGGATTGTTTTGGCTATCCTGGTTTTCTTGCTTTTCCATATGAAGTTGAGTACCATTCTTTCGAGGTCTGTGAAAATTTTTCATCGCTTTTGATGGGCATTGCATTGAATCTGTAGATTGCTTTTGGTAAGACTGCCATTTTTAAAAATATTTATTTTTTATTATGTATACAATATTCTGTCTGTGTGTATGCCTGCAGGCCAGAAGAGGGCACCAGATCCCATTACAGATGGTTGTGAGCCACCATGTGGTTGCTGGGAATTGAACTCAGGACCTTTGGAAGAGCAGGCAATGCTCTTAACCTCTGAGCCATCTCTCCAGCCCCAAGATTGCCATTTTTACTATGTTAATTCTACCTACACAAGAGCATAGGAGATCTTTCCACTTTCTGGTGTCTTCTTCAATTTCTTTCTTCAAAGATTTAAAGTTCTTGTCATACAAGTCTTCCACTTGTTTGGTTAGAGTTACTCTGAGATATTTTATGCTATTTGTGGCTACTGTGAAGGGTGATGTTTCTCTGATTTCTTTTTCGGCCCATTTATCATCTGTGTACAGGAGGGCTACTGATTGTTTTGAGTTAATCTTATACCCTGTTACATTACTGAAAGTGTTCATGAGTTGGTATAGCATGGTATAGGACACTTCAGATTAGAATTTTCTTCTTTTTGTACCAGGGTCTCACTTTATAAACTATAAACTATAGACTATGTTTAGCACAGCCATATCCAATCCATGCACTAACCCATAATGATTACATATGAGGAATAAGAAACCTTTGATTTTTAAGCCATTAGACTGTAAGGTTGCATCAATCTTTTTCTGTTGCTATACAAATACCCTTGACTGGGTAATTTACAAAGAACAGATGTTCATTTAACTCATGGTTCCAGACACTGAGGTGTCTAAGACCATGGCATTGACAACTGTTCATCAGGTAAGAACCATCTAACTGGGTCATGGTATGGCACAGGGTATCACATTGTGAGACCGGGCCAGCAAGTCAGACAATGCTCACTTGAACAGCACAGTCTTCCAATGGTAAGTCCTCTATCTTCTATTGTGCACTAAAGGATTCATCCGTTCATTCTGCAGAGCCCCATGGTCCAATCGTCACCCAAAGGTCCAACATTTCAAACACCATTAACATAGGACTTTTGGGAACTTGTTTCTAATATAGGAAATGTTAGTATAAATTCAAGTCATAGTAAGTAGCTGACAGTTACTACCGTCAAAACTAGATCATCCAAGGTTGTATTATACAAAGTAGCCCAATAACCAATCAACAGAAGATGAAACTATTTAATGAAAAATTAGGATTAGATGAGCTTATCTTTTGGCATATTTTGCTGGAAAGCATAGTAGAGGGATTCAGAGTGAAGGGTACAGCCCCACGATGACTCCTGTCTCCTTTGTAACACGCTACTCTAAACGCACTAGATTAAAATTTTCTCTCTCGTGGTTCTATTGGTTGACCGCTGAGCTCTTTCCCCCTATTAGAGCCTCTCTGTGTTTGCAGGCGGCCAGGAGATAACATGAGCCACCTGAAAGTTCCAGTAAGCAGGATGCTTAGGGAGCCTCATTCAGATGGCCAGCAGTTGTGCTGACTGAGAGTCGAGCTGGGGCTCTTTTTTCTCTGCTTAGGTTTCTTACAAGACACTGATTCAAAGGTGGAGCTTTTGGTCCACTCAAAGGCTGTGTTATCAGCTGTAACATTTACCCAATGTTCATGACTAAAGCACTTGTTGTACCTTCTAAAGAAATAAATTCTATTTCTTATCGCCATTCAATGGCTTGGACCCAGAATGCTATGCCTGCCAGACAAGCACACCATGTCTGAACTACAGAGCCCTAGGCCTAAATTCTAACTCTTGCTGGTTGAGTGGCAAGGCCACACTGAGGAAGAGCACATGTAAATGGCCGATCACACAGGAAATGCAATCCGATGCAATGGGCTGGTAAGTTTTGTACCTGAAGCACTCCAGATGCAAAAATTATGAGATGAGATCTACTGGGTTTCTTAAATGATACTTTGGAATAAAGCACACCATAATGCACATGACATAATACATATTTAAAAAGAGCAAAGTCCCTCACAATTTTAATGAGGGTTTATGAGATTATTTAATCTATATATTATTCTTGGTATATTAACTTCTTAAGACAACTTGGATTGTTTTACAATGACCATAAGCTTCATCATAACCAGATGAGAGTAACCCGTGCATATTTAATACTTATTAATCAATACAAAATAACTACTAAACTTAATTTCATGCTCGCTTTTAAAAATAAATTTCAAAAAACACTGAAGAACAATAAAAAGGAATCAATGCAAGTGATCTTTGATGTGTGTAGCCTTGAAACATGTCATTTTTTTCCTTTTGTTTCTCTTAGAAGATGCCAGTTCCTCCAGTTTAACTTTCTGCTTCTTTATCTGTCGCTCTAGATTTAAATAGCTCATGAGTTTAGGCAACATGTCTACCTTCTTGGCCACTATGATCATTGTGTCTGGCACATAACAAATGTTAGAGAAAAGACTGACCACACACATCAGCCATGTGCTTTAAGCTTCTAAAGCACTGTGTGAGTCACATAGCCTTTAGCACTCAAGACTTCTCTAAAAACACCTCCCCTAAAGCCTTGTGTGACGTAAGCATAGTTACTGTAGGGAGGGTGGGTTCTCCTGGCTTAGAGACGTCACAGAAAGAGATGACGTCGGTGGCAAGGAACCAGTTGACTTGCTTAAGATGCTTTTAAAATGATTTATGGTTTATAACAAAATTGTATTCAAATGATAACGGCGGGCATACAACAGTATCTGGAGAAACGTCTGAAGTAAAGAGCATGCGAGTTACTCAGAGACGGCGGCCTTGTGTACTGCTTTCTTTCAGAGGGTGAGGTGTCTCCACTTCCGTTACCTGCACAGAAGGCAGAGCGCTGCAATGGCGAGCGTGAGTAGGATCGCCAGGGCCACGATTGCTGCCGACAGGTTACTTCTGCTTTGGATGCTGGCGCTTGGGAGAAAAACCTCTTCGCAACGAGCTCCTGTGTAATTCTCAATGCACCTGTAGGACAGAAGTTCAGATAAAGATCAAATCTGTTCCCTCTGTGTATGTGGACAACACAAGGTCCCCAGCTGGAAGGAAGGGAAAGGCCTCTACGTTTCAGTCTGTGAATGTGGAGCAGACAGGCTTGAAGTGACGCCCAAAGAGCCGCGGGTAGAGACAAGTGCATTATCGTACACCGACCTCCGTCTCTTTCCAGCTCTTCAGCAGCTTAGAATCGAGAGGAACTGGGGAGTATTCAGACTCCATGTGCAGACAGCGCCGATGCCTTCTAGGCTTGTTTTGTCTTCCTGCCAACTTTTGCAGCTGTGTCTTGCAATACTGTTCTAGTTGTCCTCAACCCCGACTCAAATGATCCTCCTGCCTCAGCTTTCCAAGTAGCTGAGACTGCAGGTGCATGCCACCAGGGCTTAAAGTCTGCATTTTCAATGGTGTAACTGTCAGTATATAACTCAAATTCACCTGCAATTTATTGTAGTTTACATAGATATGTAAATGAATGCAACTTTTCCTCAAAATTCTTGTTTCTTCCAAACTCAGAGTTATTGAGTACGACATCCCTTCCCTACTGCTCAGCAGTGCCTTCTGGAACACACGTCAGCTTTATATGACTAAGAGCATTTCTATTTTTCTTCAGAGACAGCACGAAATGGCAAAGGATACCACAAGGCCTCTGGTATAAGCAGCCAGCTCCTTTCCCCAATTAACACGCTCAAGGGATTAATATACAGTAATAAGAATTATGCTGCTCGGCATCCCATCAATTTATTTCCAGCTGAATGTAAAATAGAAGTATTTTAGCTGGAAATGGTGGCACACAACTATAGTCTTAGCACTTGGTAAACTGAGGCAGAAGGATCCACTAAAACTTGAGGCCAGCCCAGGCTACTTGATGAGTTTTAGGCCAGGCCAGGCTGGAGTGTGAAACTCTATCTCAAAAAAATTATTTTTTTCTTTTTAATATAAACATTTATTTATAAAGTAACTCAAGAAGTTATATAGGAAATTTACAAAGTATATGTAATAAAATGAGTGTGGCCGGGCGGTGGTGGCGCACACCTTTAATCCCAGCACTCAGGAGGCAGAGGCAGGCGGATTTCTGTGAGTTCGAGGCCAGCCTGGTCTACTAGAGCTAGTTCCAGGACAGGCCCCAAAGCTACAGAGAAACCCTGTTTTGAAAACTCAAAAAAAAAAAAAAAAAAAGAGTGTGTGTACATATACATACATGCATACACACTTTAAGTTATTCTTTTACCAAAAAAATGAAAGAGTGATTTTGCAAAATTAATTTTCCTCTTCCCCTTTTTCAGATTAGTGGGGTATTTAGAAATCTATTCTCAGCCTCCCACTTACACTGGTAAGGACAGGAGGCCTAGAAAACTCCATGTGAACTAATTGGTTTTAACAACTAAGGTGACAGGATAACTAATAGCCACATAGAAATAAGAGGGGGAACAGTAGTTTTAGCACATGGAGTGATTTTGGTGACCAAATAGCTGATGTTTTATGAGCCTCATGGCCTGATAAAGGGGAGGTTGCTGCTGTTGGCTTCGCGGGGAGCTTTAAACAGTACAGTGGCTCTCTGAAATTATCACAAAGATTGGCTTGTAGAGACAGGAAAGGAACATGAGGGCAATGTACAAGCGGCAAACTGAAGCATCGAGTAAGAGGTATTTGGGGGAAAGCTCATAATTACTTACAGTACAAACATTAAAATACTATTTTTCCTTGGACTGGAGAGATGGCTCAAGTGGTTAAGAACACTGACTGCTCTTCCAGAGGACCTGGGTTCAATTCCCACTACTCACGTGGAGGCTCACAGCCAGCTAGACCTCTAGTTCTTTAGGACCCAATGCCTTCTTCTGGCCTCTGCACCAGACACGCACACGGTGCAGGCAGGCAGACATGTGAACAACTCACTCATGCACATCAGATAAATGAGAGAAATGTGAATGCACTATTATTTCCATAGACTAAATTAAGCACACATGAAAGGAAAAAGATAAGTAAAAATTCATTTCGTTCTTCTCTAATTTTACTTCCCACTTTCCAGGACAGACAGACAGACAGATACACACACACACATTCTTCAGAATACAGCACCATAAACTGTAGTTCATATCCTTGTATGAAGTCGCATAACTTAGTGCGTGGGGTTATGAAAATTTTGGCAGTAAAATTGTTGGTGATTCTGGCAGGGCTCATGTCCTCTCAAGGCAGCTTCATTCTGAACACACACCACACACACACTTTACACTGCACATGGCGTTGGCACACAGCTCCGATGGCTGCTGCCTGTTCCAGCTCGGCTCTGATTTGAGATCATTGTATGTTATAAACTGTTGCATTTTTATTGTGCACACAAAGGAATCACAGGAAACAAAGGCTTTGATATTTTCCTACTGTTGTTCCTTAGCATGAAAGTATCAAAAGAGTATACCTTTGGATAGTACTGTTAGAACATTTTAATTTAAAATTGCCATTTAACTTACTACTTTTTTTAATAAAAGGTAATTAAATGAATTTGGCTTGGGATTGGGATAGAATTTCCAGTAATTTCTGAAGTGGCCCTAAGCATGCCTCTATCATTCTGTACTACATATCGTGGTGAAGAAGTCTCTGCATTGAGGATCAAAGTTTCCATAGTTATGAAAAGTGTTGAGGATGCTTCATGGCATTCAGTACCAAATATGCAGCTAAGGCTTAATTCTTTCTGCAAAAATAAGTAAGCACAAAAAAAAAAATAAAAAATAAGTAAGCACATTCATCTCATTAATATGTAAATTTGCTTTAATCATTAATAAATGGAAAATTTATTTTAGCCAAGAATTGTTTTAAAATACAAATTCTTGGCATACATCATAATTTTATATACTTATCTACATGGGATCAGGGAGAAATGTCTTAGGAGAAAAGGGGTGTTGGGTGGGTGGGAGAGTTGATTAGGTTACTAATCAACTACCTACCCTAGAGAGTAACCCAGTGGGCCCATGACATCTAACACACACAGTGTGAAACAAACTCAGGAAGAGGTGGGTTTCCACGAGATAAAACCCTGCTGTAAATTCAGTTCCAAAAGTTGCTCTAGAGGCATGAAAATGCAATTAAAAACTCCCCCATGATTTCCTTAAAATTATTTTCTATTGAAATAGAATTCGGTTAACATGTATGCCTTACAGAAGATTTTAAAAAAGAAAGAGAATTTAGCCACTGAGGGAAAGTCCTGGACAGTCTGGGAATGAAATGTGTAGAAGTTCGGCCATCAGATCAAGGACTGAAGCAGACAGGGAAAGGTATGGGAGAGAGAGAAGCAATCGATGGAGTTCCCTACCATCTACATCTGGCAAGAAAGTAAAACACTGATGGAAATTTTAAGCAAAATAATGTCAAGAAAAAACCCAAACCTTGTCATTCTTCACCTCATTAAAAGAACTCTGAGAAAGGCAAAGACACAGTGTACTGCTGGGTTAGCCTACTGGTGAATTTTATTTTCCAGATATTTATTATATAAACAGGGAACACTGTGTGCCCAGTGCTGTGCGCAAGAAGTCTGTTCTAAAAGCTCCAGCTAACTTATGAAAATGTTATGGCCTCGGCTGTAACACAAATGTTAGACTTAAAGCAAATGTAAGTTGGGGAGAGCAGAGTGCAGACACAGTGGACCGGGACTAGAGCTAGTGTGAGCTGAAGAAAGGCACAGTCAGGTCGAGTGTACAGAGCTAAGCAGCCTCTGTTTTTGTGGAATTAACTCTTGCTAAAGTATTCCTGGGGTTTACTTCTATACAGGCTGCCAAGTACCAAGAGGCTGTGTCATCGAATTTGGTAAACACCATGTGATAAAACACTTTCCTGGAACGGGTGCAAACACCCGAACCTTCCAGACTCAGAATCCACATTATACAGCATCTTCCAGATGCACCAAGAGTCTCACTGTCAGTAAAGAAGTCATGTTTAATATGCTGGGCATGAGAAGAGTTCATCTGATTATAGTGGTCAGGGAAAGTTGTTATGACATTGAAGGCCTTCAGCAAGAGTGAAGGAATCAAACTTCCTTGTGGGACTGAGACAGGAGGATTAGTGCGGGTTCAAGGCCAGTCTGGACATTTGGTGGTGACCCTCTTCAGAAACAAAAACAACCAAGAAGTTGCACTCCTGAGCAGAGCTGCTGTGTTCCAAAGACCGAACGCTGGACTTCAGGCTGAAAAAGCTAGTTCCCTGACCCAGTCGTGCTTGCTGTGTATGCCACTTACGCTTTACGATTTTTAAAAGTATTGGGGCTGGAGAGATGGCTCAGCAGTTAAGAACACTGACTGCTCTTCCACAGGTCCTGAGTTCAATTCCCAGCAACCACGTGGTGGCTCACAACCATCCAAAATGAGATCTGGTGCCCTCTTCCGGCCTTCAGGCATATGTGCAGGCAGAACATTGTATAAATAAAAGTCTTTTAAAAAGTTTAAAAGTATTTATGTATTTTACATCCTAATCACAGTTTCCTCTCCCTCCTCTCCTCCCAGTCTCTCCCCTATCTCCCCCTGCCCCCATCCACTTCTGTTTCTATTGTCACTCAAGCTTTAAAACACAAAGTCAGAGTAACAACTCCCGCCTCAATTATTTCATTTAGCCATTTTCACCAACAAGACAGCTAGCCGTGCCTTAGGCTAGCACGGCAGCATGAGGTAAAAGAGGAATGTCTCTTTATCAGAGCCACGTTTACACCAATGCTGGACTCCAGGCAGGAAGCTAGGAGCACAGTGGTCAATAAACACACAACTGTTACAGCCACCAAAACAAGACACAAGTACTGTAGGGCTAAGTCCCACCCCTTAGGGGGCGTGTTCGCCTCAGGCTAAAGTTTTCCTATAAATTTGGCGCGTGCTCCCAGCGCAGGAACGGTGGTTCTGTAAGTCTATTCCTCCATTAAAGCTGTCTATATTTTGACAATCTGTCTGCATTCGCTTACGCCGTTACATTTTGGCGTCCAACGTCGGGCTATTTTGCCCCCGACTCAAGCGCGTAGCCTGCTAGCTAACACAGCACGCTCCCGGGTGTCATTTTCTTAGTTTATGACTCGGGCCCCAGGGCTGAGTCCCAGATACACTCTGCCTTCAGGCCCATAATATCCAGAGAGGCAGGCAGATCTCTGTGAGTTCAAGGCCGGCCAGGCGGTGGTGGCAGACGCCTTTAATCCCAGCACTCCGGAGGCAGAGGCAAGCGGATCTCTGTGAGTTCAAGGCCGGCCAGGCTGTGGTGGCACACGCCTTTAATCCCAGCACTCGGGAGGCAGAGACAAGCGGATCTCTGTGAGTTCGAGGCCAACCTGGTCTACAAGAGCTAGTTCCAAGACAGGCTCCAAAACCACAGAGACCACCACCGGCAGGAACCAGTCGTTGCAGGTAAGAGAAAAAATTTTCTTTTATAATTAAAATGTCTGAACACGTTACCATTCAAGAATTTAACAGTTTTTTTAATTGTACCATGTGGGAGATTTTACAAGAGGTGTCTATCACCCCACCTCTATGGATCTTTCTGGGATTCGTAGTTTTCCTTGGCACTATATGGTTTGATAATAGAAATATGATAAAGTCTTTACGAGCAGAGGTTGCACGCTTAAAAACAATTGAGAATGACAACAATCTTCTCAAGAATCAGTTTGAAGTTCTCCAGGAGGAGAACAGATCTTTGTTTAACATGACTCGATCAACTGAGGAAAATTTAAAAAAGGTACAGACTGATATTAAGGAGAAATTCATTACTATGGAAGAGGGAACAGCTGATTTGGATCGTAAGCTCCAGTCCCTTTCTGTAGGAACTGAAACATTACAGGCTGATATTAAGGAGAAATTCATTACTATGGAAGAGGGAACAGCTGATTTGGATCGTAAGCTCCAGTCCCTTTCTGTAGGAACTGAAACATTAGTGGCTGATATTAAGGAGAAACTCATTACTATGGAAGAGGGAACAGCTGATTTGGGTTGTAAGCTTCAGTCCCTTTCTGTAGGAACTGAAATAGTAACTGAGAGAATCAAAACTGCTGAATGTGACTATCGGATTTTGTCTAAAGCTTATGACAGATTGGCAGAAAGATTGTCAATACAAGAAGGCACGGTTTATGCCATAAAAATTATGTCCAAAGATGAGAACTTATCTCTAATGGACAAACTTCATACTTTAGAATCCTCAATGAAGGCTTTGGAACATAATTCTGGACAGGAGATACAGACATTGCAGAAGGCAATGGTGAATAGAATTGAAAAGATTGAGGAATTTCTAAATTCTGATGAAGAAGAACAAACGGTAGAAAGGCAAATTTTAACTACATCTGTGGGTAAATCCCTCCGGGACAATTTCCACAAATCTCTACCTACAGCTCTACCTGCCTTTCCAGTAATAACAACAGAGAAGGTGATTGGTTCCAGAAACCCTAGGGTCATTAAGGAAGATACATGGGAGCATGTCCGTATGAATGATCTCAAAGAAATTAAACAGGCTGTCATGACTTTCGGGATGCATTCCTCTTTTGTTAAAGAGATGCTAAAGTCTTGGGCATCCACAAGCAGAGCTACGCCATTGGACTGGCTCCAGCTGAGCTCTGCAGTCCTTGAGAGTGGGCCGCACTTAAAATGGAAATGCTTGTTCAGGCAAGAGGCTAGACTTTTAGAACAGCAAGAAAAGGCGAAGGGAAGTGACATCTCCCTAGATAAAATTCTAGGTGAAGGACGCTTTTCTGACCCTCAGGAACAAGCTAATTTGGACGAAAACACACTCTCCATATGCACTACAGCAGCCTTAAGGGCTTGGGACAGGGTACAAGACCCAGGACAGAGAATGGAATCATTTGTCACAATTAAACAAGGTCTGAGAGAACCTTTTAGTGATTTTTTACAAAGACTTACTAAGGCTGTGCAAATAGGGATACCTGACCCTGACGCAAGACGTATAATGATTGAGTCTTTGGCTTATGAAAATGCAAATGTGGAATGCAAAAAGATTTTGGGGCCTTTAAGGTTCAGATCAGCACCCTTGGAAGAATGGGTCTTGCATACACTGGATGTTGATACATTTGATTATGGCACTGAAGCATGGGTAGAAGAAGCAATTTCCAATGGTAAAAGGAGACACCAGAATACCAAATGTTTTAATTGTGGCAAAATGGGTCATATGAAAAGGAATTGTAAACAACGGATCTTCAGAAATAATAATAATGCATCTTCTAGAAATAACAGAAATAGGAGGACTCAGCCTTCAGGTTTATGTAGAAGATGTGGAAAAGGTAGACATTGGACGAATGAATGCAGGTCTACAAGAGATAGACAAGGCAACCTGATACAGACGGGAAACGTGAGAGGGGGGGCCTCACAGGCCCCCATGGCAAACATGGTTCAGTCATTTCCAGTTTCTGCAGAGAACGTGCCTCGTCAGGACAATTAGGAAACCTCATGCCTACTGTTACAAACGATAATGAGCAGAAAGATGAGTTACGTGTGTTTTGGCAAACTTCTATAAATGATCAAAGACCTAAGCTGAGAGTGTGTGTAAATGGCATTTTTATTACTGGCCTGCTGGACACAGGTGCTGATGTAAGTATCATTACCCCAGAATCTTGGCATCCGTATTGGCCTCTTCAGAATGTAAATGTTCAGCTCCTGGGAATTGGAACCCTATCTCGAGTAAGACAGAGCACAAGATGGGTTGAATGTATAGGGCCTGAGGGACAAATAGGAAAATTAAGGCCATATGTAGCCAATATTGCAATGAATTTATGGGGTCGTGACCTATTACAACAATGGAATACCCAAATTAACATTCCTGCTACTTCTAGAGCCTATATTTCTGAGAATAATATTAAAAGATATTACAAACGGAGAAAACCGGCCATTCGGGCCATACAAGAACAAGTAATTGAAGCCCCTTCAGAGATACCAACAGCCTTGCCTCTAAAATGGTTGACTGAGAAACCAATATGGACAAAGCAATGGCCTCTAGCTGAGGAAAAGTTACAGGCTTTAGAACAGCTGGTACAAGAGCAATTAGATGCTGGACATATAGAAGAATCTACCAGCCCTTGGAATTCTCCTGTATTTGTGGTTAAGAAAAAATCAGGTAAATGGAGAATGGTGACAGATCTCAGAGCTATCAACAAGGTTATTCAACCTATGGGTCCTCTGCAATCTGGAATCCCTTTGCCCTCTTTATTACCAAAAGGATGGCCTCTTATAGTTATTGATTTAAAGGATTGTTTTTTCACCATACCTTTACAAAAAGAAGATAGAGAAAAATTTGCCTTCACGGTGCCTACTTACAACAATTCTCAACCTTCCAAGAGGTACCACTGGGCCGTCCTCCCCCAGGGTATGTTAAATAGCCCCTCCTTGTGCCAATATTTTGTGAACCAACCATTGCAAATAATACGCAAGAAATTTCCCAAATCTATAATATACCACTACATGGACGACATCTTGTTATCCGATTCAAACATGGATACCTTGAACAGACTGTTTGAAGAAATAAAGATACTTTTACCTAAATGGGGATTGCAAATTGCTCCTGAGAAGATACAGAAGGGAGATTCTGTTAATTATTTAGGTTATAAAATAGGTTTGCAAAAAATTAAGACACAAAAGGCACAAATTAGGAGAGATCGCCTACGGACTCTTAATGACTTTCAAAGACTGTTAGGAGACATTTCCAGTCTACGACCAGCTGTTGGGATAACACCTGATCTAATAATTCATTTGAACAAAACCTTGGAAGGTGATAAAGACTTAAACAGTCCCAGAGAATTAACAGCTGAAGCAGAAAAGGAACTGACAATAATTGAGGAAAAATTACAACAGGCACATGTGGACAGGGTGAATCCAGAGCTCGATTGTATTCTCGTCATATTACCATCCAAAATTTCTCCTACAGGAATTTTAATGCAGAGAGATGATATTATCTTGGAATGGATCTTTTTACCACATAAACCAAGTAAAAAACTGAAAACTTATGTGGAAAAAGTCTCTGAGTTAATTATAAAAGGCAAGCTGAGACTTCGTCAACTAGCAGGCATAGACCCAGCAGAAATTATAGTGCCTTTCACTGCTGATGAACTAAAGAAATTATGGGAAGATAATGAAACATGGCAAAGAGCTTGTGCTAATTTTTTGGGAGACATTAATAACAACTATCCAAAAAGCAAGAGGCTTAACTTCATAAAGAGAACTTCTTGGATCCTTCCTCGAATCGTCCGTGATGCTCCAATAACTGGAGCCCGTACATTCTATACTGATGCCAATAAAACAGGGAAGGCAGGTTACAAATCGGAAGACTTGGGTAAGGTGGAACAAAGTCCTTATGATTCTGTCCAGAAGGCAGAATTATATGCCATTCTTATGGTGCTAAGGGATTTTAGAGAACCTATTAATATAGTTACTGATTCACAATACGCAGAAAGAGTTATTTTACATATTGAAACTGCTGAATTTATACCTGATGATACAGAACTAACCTCATTGTTTATCCAGGTTCAAGATTTGATCAGGAACAGGCTTTGCCCTATGTACATAACACACATCCGATCCCATACGGGTCTGCCAGGTCCTCTAGCACAAGGTAATGCAGAAATTGATCAATTATTGATTGGTAGTGTGCTACAAGCCTCTGAATTTCATAAAAAACATCATGTTAATAGCAAAGGTTTGAAGAAAGAGTTTTCTATCACATGGCAACAAGCTAAGGAGATTGTAAAGAAATGCCCTACTTGCTCTTTCTATAACCAAACGCCACTGCCTGCAGGGGCTAATCCAAAGGGCACCCAAAGGAATGAAATCTGGCAGATGGATGTGTTTCACTTTGCAGAATTTGGCAAATTGAAGTATGTTCACCACACCATTGACACTTATTCAGGCTTTCAGTGGGCAACTGCTTTAAGTTCAGAAAAAGCTGATTCAGTAATCACTCATTTATTAGAAGTCATGGCTATCATGGGTATACCTACACAAATAAAGACAGATAATGGTCCTGCTTATGCCTCTAGGAAAATGAAACGGTTTTTTGACTATTACAATATCAAGCATGTTACAGGTATACCATACAATCCTACAGGTCAAGCAGTCATAGAAAGATCAAATCGAACTATAAAGGATATGTTGAATAAACAGAAAGGGGTGGAAAACACCCCCAGAAATAGGTTACATAATGCTTTGTTAACCTTGAATTTTCTTAACGCTAATGAGAAGGGGACAACGGCTGCAGAAAGACATTGGATAATGGAAAAGTCTACTGAACTAAATCAACCAGTTTATTTCAAGGATGTGCTGACCTCACAATGGAAGCCAGGAGATGTGCTGCGTTGGGGAAGGGGTTTTGCTCTTATCTCCACAGGTGAGGAACAATTGTGGATACCGTCAAAATTAATAAAGGTTCGGTATGAAGAAGAAAAGCCATTTGGAAAAGATAAATAACAATTCATTCACAAGGATGGCGAGCATACTGATGGTAAGGAATTCAGGTAGGTTGGGGGCAGGGTTTTTTTTTTTTTTTATCTCCACAGGAAAATACTGATCTTCAAAGAATTTAAGGGACCCTGAATATTTAATAACTGATGGATGGAAAATAGTTACGACCCACTAAGACTCAACAGTAACATGAGTAAGTATTGATTATATATATATTTTCTTTTTTCTCTTTGAACGCTTCTTTATAAATATGTAGAGCTGGTTTTGGAGTTGGACTATGGCTCAGTCCCTCTTCAATTCCAAGCCTGTTGATAAGAGATATCTCAGAGTTTCTGTCTCAGATCAGGAGCCATGAAATGGGACAGAATGAGGATAATTATATACTTGATAAACTTTCTTTGCTTTTCCTCATATCTGTGTCTTTCTTTATATGTCAGAATATGTCCTTGTTGTTAATGTTTAAATTTCCCATAACAAGCAACAAATTTCCCTACAGTAATTTTTGAAGTTTCCAGGATGAAGATGGGGCCCCACAACATCAACTCAACCTGGTTTTTATGACGTCATGAATATTTTTTTTCTTTTTCTCTTTTTTACGCGCTAATATGAGACCTGTTTTTTGGTACCAACTGCACAAGACAATTTCGAATGGTGCACATTTTTGACAACACTCTGGCCGGACCTTCTCAAAGTGCTCAGGGACTAGTTATAATTTTCTTAGGTCAAAGGTTAATTTGGGAATTTTACCATCATTTGCTTTCACAGGAGCCCCTAAGGAGAACATCGCCCCCATGTCAGCTTGAAGCAATCTTAGAGGACGACGTCCCCTCTCCCAACAGAGTTTGCCCTCAGGGTTAGGGACATCTTTTAGTGGTTGGTTTGGGGTTGAGGGGATGGGGAGATGTTTTATGGAATTAGGGGTATGTTCGAAAAAAAAAAAAGGGGGGGGGATTAACTGGTTTGATGGGATGATTGGTATTTGTGAGTTACTGTTTTTAGAAAATTGTATTGGTACTGTTTTCTGTATATTGACATATTGAATATTGAATGTGAGTGTTCCTACCTCTATTTTTGTATAAGAATATGCTTATATTGTATTGATACATCTACCATATCACAATGTACATTTCTACCTCTGATACTATTTATGTAATAACATTGTTTACATTTGATATGTAATGACATTGTTTACAGATGAAGATCATTGTCTTCATATATTGCACAGTTGTTTATTGTTTTAGTCTTTAAGTTAGATAGATATTGAGAATTATATAGATTAATAGTCATCTAAGTTTGTCATTTGTAATTAGACTAATCAGGTTCTTTAGATATATAGAGATTATACTCAGTATAGATAGATAATCTTCAACCTCTTTGGAGAGCTGTAGAATATGGCCTTTAATATAACTCAGAGTTTCGTGATAGTGAGACACAATTGCTCCTGGCAACACCGCTCTATTCCCGAGAGAACGTTGAGCACCAAAGACACTCCACTGGGAGCTTGTCTTCTTGGCAGAACTGGCCTTTGGGTTAAGAAAAGCCCATACCTCAACCACTGACAAAGATACAGAGCGTGCATCAATGGATACAACAGGACTGTCATATCCTGCCAAGACAGGGTAAGATAGTTTTGAAAAGTTCCTTGCCTTTAATAATGGTATGTCAGTTATGTTAGGCCTTAGCCAAAGTTGGTTGACTCAACATTGCAAACGAGACTTTGGGTGATTGCTCAGGTAGTCAGTTGTCTTTGTCAATTGTTACACATTTGGATCGTTTGTTAAGTAATATTTATTGCCTTCTCGGATCTTTGATGGAGTTGAAGATTATATAATTGTAGTTACTCTCTACATTATTTAGACTCCTTGAGATAGAATGTTTAGCAAAACTTTTGATTCTCAATATTGTTTGTTATATTTATTTGTTATTATTGTATATAGTTGTATTTGGTTTAGTTCTGTCTTATTTAGACAAAAGGGGGAGATGTAGGGATAAGTCCCACCCCTTAGGGGGCGTGTTCGCCTCAGGCTAAAGTTTTCCTATAAATTTGGCAAGCGTGCTCCCAGCGCTCGCTTCTGCTTTCCTGGTCTCCGCGGGAACGGTGGTTCTGTAAGTCTATTCCTCCATTAAAGCTGTCTATATTTTGACAATCTGTCTGCATTCGCTTACGCCGTTACAAAGTACCACGCTCTAAGAGTCACTAATGAAGGAAGACTCAACACCAAAGCCATGTCATTCAGACAGAGATACCCTGGGAGAACAATTCTACCACTGTGATCCCCAGAGCTGACCCCACTTTACCAATACTCTATGACAATCAAAGTTCAGCCTGAAACTCATGAAAAATGAGAACAATCCAAAAATAAAATATTTACAAGCATTCAAGAAAATACACTGACAGCACGTCTTAGATCCACTAATTCTACTCCTTAGGATACACAAATATATGGCCAAAACTCTGTAAAATGCCAACCAGATCTGCACTGTTGTGGGACATTATTTTAAGTTGTGTTACATTTGTTTATGCTGTGGAACATTTGTTTAACAATGCAAAAGTGTGTTGCATTCTTTTATGTTACATTTATTTAACTCTGTGAAGCTATGTTACTTTGTCTAAAACACCTGATTGGTCTAATAATAAACTGAAGGGCCAATAGCGAGGCAGGAGAAAGGATAGGTGGGGCTGGCAGGCAGAGAGAATAAATAGGAGGAGGAAGTTTAGGAGGAAAGGAAGGAGCAAGATCAAGGAGAGGAGGATATTACAGGCCAGTCACCTGGCTACACGCAAACCACGGAGAAAGAAGTAAAGAAAGGTATATAGAAATAGAGAAAGGCAAAAGCCCAGAGGCAAAAGATAGATGGGATAATTTAAATTAAGAAAAGTTGTCTAGAAACAAGCCAAACTAAGGCTGGGAAATTCATAACTAAAAATAAGCTTCTGTGTATTTATTTGGGAGTTGGGTGGCGGGCCCCCAAAACAGCCAAAAGAGTGAAAAGAGTATAAAAAAACCCAACAACACAGCATAGGCCAAGAATGCAAAGATGATTGGTGCACTGGCTTTGCCTCTCATTACCTGACCAGAAATGCATTCAGCATTTTCCAGCTTGATTATGCCCAGAGAGATTCCGCTAAGACCCACTCTTGTAGAAATGGCTGTTTATGTCAGATTGTAACATTTGCACCACTAAGGATAGATAATTATGGGCACTTCAAGTGGGCTAGCCAATTTAAAAGCAAATTCCTTCAGGATTGATTGTCAGCCAGCTAACTCAAGTGTGGGATGAATTTCAGGGTGTATCTGGATAGAAATAGCCACACTGTCCAACACAGAGAACCATCATGCTTGCCGTTGGGTAAGTTACTGCTTGAAGATTTATAAAATTTACTTTAAGTAAACCATGGAAAATTTCAAATATTTTCTTAAAGTAGCTAAAGCCCAATGAAATACAGCAGGCAATGAGCAAGTTATAGGCTGTGAACACAACCTTCATCCCCAAGTGTGCAGAGGCCAGTCTGCCCCAGTGAATTCTGGGAGAAGGGCCTACACACTACTTCACACGAATACTGAGACAAAACTCTGTGGTTTGTGAGCTTTGATAATATTGTCCTCTTTCTCCATGCTAACAGAACTATTTATCTGAATCTCTGTCTTCCCTATTTTGCTTACCTCAAAAATAAGATCAGGGAGAAAATTCTAAAAGTCCCTCAACACAAACGAAAGTGTATTGCTTTTTAAAAAGTCAAAAGATAAAGTAAAAATAAAAATAAAAATATGCATACAAGGCACAGTGGCAAATGCCTGCAATAGCAGCATTCAGGATGGAGGAGGGGTAAAGAGTTCAAGAGCAAGGCTGGGCTCAGCAGAGAAGGCCACTGGCCGCTCTTCCAGAGGACCCCAGTTAAGAGTCCAGCACCTACAACAGTAACTACAGTTCCAGGGGATCTGGTTCCTCTTCTGGCTTCCTCAGGCACTGCACATGGTACACAGATGTATGCTGATAAAACAGCCATGCATAAAATAAAAATAAATAAATCAAAACAGAGAGTTAGTTCAAGGGTAGCCTCAGCTACACTGTGAAGTTTGAGTCCATCCTGGGCTAGATAGACTCAGTCTCAAACAAAAAACATATGTATACTTTCCATCACTTATGTCTTAGAGATTATATATATAATACTATATATACAGCATTTATATGTAAAATTATTGTCACATTTTCCCTTAAGAAATATTATCAGTTTATGTAAAACCTATTTGAATATAAATAACAGATAAGTGGGCCTTCCAACTACAGACATTTTCCCTGTTCACGTCTTTGAAGGGTTCATTAACACCATCAAGTAGGAACATCTGGAAAGACTGGAGTCGTTCAAGCAGAGGTTTAAATGTACAGTGTTTATGCTGGCATCTTACCTTCCCAGGCGCAGGGAAAACCTCATGACCCAACTGGAATAAGACAAAGAGAAGCCAGCATCAGTTCACTTCCTGACAGAAGTTAAGGGTTGGAGCTACGTGAAGTCACGGCTGTTAGTGCTCCGTGTAGAAACCAAGTCTTACAGAGAATTGAATTTTATTTGGCTGTGCTCCAAAGGAGATGAGGGATGATAAACACAGGTACCCAAGGGATAATCAAAATCCAGGCACCAAGACATAATTGTACCAACTCCATTATGCAACAATAATAAGAGAGCAGAGGGCTGACCGCGTTGGTGGTGAGGGGTGAGTTCAGCAGGTGAGGGGTAAGGCAAACCAGGAAGACGAATGTGGCTGGAAAAAGTGACGGAGCAAAGGGAGATGGCATGTGTGCACTGCTCTCAGCCACAGCTTGCACTGCGAGAGAGGTGTGAGCAGGCAAAGTCAGAGGGTCGGGAGATTTATGCTCCTAAGTTCTGTTCTAAACGCTGAGGTCGAGAGGTATGCATCCGTTGTTTCTGCTGAGAACACTAATGAGAGAGTCTATAATCAGAAGGAAGGTTACTAAAATAAAAAGCATTAACAAAATGCATAAATGGAGCAGCTGCTGGAGGCATTTGCATCTGTTCTATTATAAGCACCCAGGCTGTTATTTCTGCTCCGTAAAGGTGTTCTAAAGATCAGCCTAATTCCAGATGTTTAATAAAGCATACGACACAGTATCAAAGATCAAAGCAAAAAAGACTTTGTTGAGTTTAATACCAGAGACATTTTGAAAATTTTCCTTTAAGTACAACCTTCTACTAATTTAGAGATGCAGAGGCTGAATCTCATCTGAGGACCACCCCATTAAGAACTGACCTTAAGGGGGCTGGAGAGATGGCTCAGCAGTTAAGAGCACTGGCTGCTCTTCCAGAGGTTCTGAGCTCAATTTCAACCACATAGTGGCTCACAACCAACCAAGGTGAGATCTGGTGCTCTGTTCTGGCCTGCAGGCATACATGCAGTCAGAACAATGTATACACAATAAATAAATCTTTTTTTAAAAAAAGAACTGATCTTAAGAAAACTTTAACATTTTCTGTGATTAATAAAGTGACTCACAAAACTCTGAATTCCCTCTGGAAAGAATTTGGCAGAACATAGGGCGGTGTGTTTGTTTGAGTAAGAATGAGCCCCATAGGCTCATGTATTTGAATGCTTAGCCATCAGGCAGTGGCACCACTAGAGAGGGGTTAGTAGGTGTAGCTTTGTAGAAGTGTCACGGGGGTGGGCGCGGGGACTTTGAGGTTTCAAAAACCCAACCTAGGCTCACTGTCTCTCTCTTCCTGCTGCCCACTGATCTGGGTGTAGAACTCTCAGCTACTTCTGCAGTCATGCCTGCATGTATAGCTGCATACCTCCATGTTCCCCACCATGACAATGGACTGAACATCTGAAACTATAAGCAAGCCCCAGTTAAATTCCTTCTTTTATAAGTGTTGTTGTGGTCTCTTCACAGAAATAGAACACTAAGTCAGGTGAGGTCCAGCAAAGCTGGGACAAAAAGACAACCTACAAGTAAATGAGATGATGTGCCAACTATGGAAGCACAATAGATTTTCATCTTTTTAATTTATTGTTTACATATACAGTGTTCTGCCTGCATGTATGCCTGCACCAGATCTCATTACAGATGGCTGTGAGCCACCATGTGGTTGCTAGGAATTGAACTCAGGACTTCTGAAAGAGCAGCTAGTGCTCTTAACCACTGAGCTATCTCTCCAGCCCCCATAAGTCATCTCTCCAGCCCTCCTTTGTCTTATTTTTGCATGCCTAGTCTTTCATAGATTACATGATTGTTCTTCTAAACAGTCCTTGGTCCATACAGTCAGATGACAATGGTTTCTACCTGCCCAAGTATAGCATGGCTACTGCTCCAAGGGGGGGCCAACAGCGCTCAGCTAAGTCACAGAAGCGGGAAGCCACTCTGGTTGGATCTTGTGGCCATGTGAGCAACCTACACTTTGAGAGTCCTGGTGGAAGCAGAACTTACTAAGTCTCAGTGGGTAACTGTTCACACTAGATAATGCTTCGCCAAGTTAACTTCCTCCAATCACAAAGCTGAACACCATGTACTGGTTGGCTCTGAGGTGATCTCTAGACAAGTCACAAGACAGAGAGGAAAGCAGGCAGCCCACGGGGCCTGATCCGGCTAGTGACGCAGGCACAGGTGAAGACAGACCTCTCCTCCACTCTTGTGGCTTCACCGTAGTACGTTCTGGTTGGAAGTTCTACTTGGCTGCCTTTGTGTCTAAACTGTCCAAGATGCCAAAGGCTAGAAGGCTCCTATCTAGATTGTTCTTCAGAGAAAGACTTTGACATCAACCACAAAACACGTTCCCAGATGCATGGCAAACATACTTTCTGAGTTATCTGCCTCCACGGAGACCTGTACTTTACCTTTGAGCTATTTTACAACCCTGTAAATTGCAAACCTTAGGAGACTACAAGTAAATTTTGCTTGGAATACAACAAGAGTTCGCTGTGTGGGTCCACATCAATTCCATGCTTATTCACACATTACTGAACTTTCCTGAGTCAGTCGCAACATCTCTTGGTCTTCTTGTAAATAAGCCGTTCCTCAAATACACCTCTGACACGTGCTCATTTTTGGTTTGTGAAAATCTACTGTCTCTTTTATAAATTTTAAAACTTTTAGAGACTATTTGGTGAAATGCTCAGTACACTCACTGGGTAGAGTGGGATGAATGGGGGTACCCGGGGATGACTGCACACCGGGGCCTTATATGCCAGGGAAGCCTGCACACTGGGCCTGCGTGCTGGGCATCTCCCAGTTCTCAGAGGTGAACTCAAGAAAGCAGAGCTTCAGACATGCCAGTTCCCTCATATTCTGGGCTTACCATCCACTATCATTTATCTTATGGGTTTTGTTGTTAGTTGTTGGAGTTCACTTGTGCTTAACGGTTTGCTTCCCGTTAGTAAGATCATGTGGAAGGCCCTGGCTGGACTATCCAAACATACGAGCAGGTGCTGATGCTCAAGAGAATCTTTACGGAGAGAGAAGGATCACATAAGGAAGAAGATGTATACATAGAGGAGATTCTTAGAGCAGAAAATCCCTCAAATTCAAAGAACTCTGTTTGGCCTGACATATATACTGACTAGTTCTGAAAGTTCATTGTAGGACAATAAGAAATATAGCTAATATCTAATACCTTAAAAATAACAAACTTAAAAAAGATACTCTTATCAAAACCACAAAACATTTTAAGAACTCAAGTTATATTAATAGATCTTTGTTAAGTAAGATTAGTTTAATTTGACTTAATAAAAATAGACTTTTCTCTGATTTAGAAGATTGAGTACAACATGCCTACGTTTTATTTGACTTAAGGTCTGTTCTCTAAACTTATGTGGGTTCACTGATTAAATAAGCTATTACCTCTTACATATGGTTAAAAATTTTAAGAATGGGGGGCTGGAGAGATGGCTCAGAGGTTAGGAGCATTAGCTCCTCTTCCAGAGGTCCTGAGTTCAGTTCCCAGCAACCACATGGTGGCTCACGGCCATCTGTACTGAGATCTGGCGCCCTCCTCTGGCGTGTGGGCATACATCAAGGCAGAAAGTTGTATACATAATAAATAAATCTTTAAAAAAAATTTTTTAAGAATGTAAAACTGTTTAACAAAATCATTATTTTTCTGCTTTACTTGCTTGACAGCAAGTGCCTTTACCCTCTGAGCCCTCTCATTGGACTTGATGTTTGGGTTTAGAGATGGGGTCATTCTAATTTTGCTCCTTTTCCCTTTAGGTGATGCGAGGGATAAAACTCGGAGCACCCTGCCTGCTGAGCAGGTTCTCATCACTGAGCTGTCCCCTCAGGACAACATAGCCCTATACAGCCCACAACAGAGGCAAAATCTTCATTAACATAATACAAATCCCTTTTTTACTCAGTTTTTATTCAGTTTTCTCAAGACAGGGCTTCTCTGTGAAACAGCCCTGCCTGGAACTTGCTCTGTAGCCCAGGCTGGGCACGAATTCAGAGCTCCACTTGCCCTGTCCGAGTGCTGGGATCAAAGGCATGCACTGCTGGGCGGTGGACAGTGGGTAGTGGTGGCAAGTCCCAGCAGGGTGAAGTCACTCTCTGGCAAGCCTGATGGACTGAGTTCCATCCCCAGAACCTGCGTGGTGGAAGCAGAGAAGCCCCTCCTACTAGCTGTCCCCTGAGGTCCACACAGAAGTTGGGGCACCCTATGCACTCACTCACACACCCACACACAGATAGCAGAAAGAAACATTAAAAAATTAAAATCTTAAAAGGATGTGTGGAGAGGTTGAGTGTAAGGTGTGTAATGTGTGTTTGTGACTTGTGCCTGTCCACGAAACTGCCTCTTCCGCTAGACAGTTCCAAATGACCCTGAACCTAGCTCTCCTTGTGAAATGGGAATCAGTTACTGGGTTAAAAGTTACAGCTGCTGTGAGCAGGGAGACTACTAGAAACAACTGTGACGGACAGAGACTCCCGTGAGTACATGTACTTCTGCTTTTAAAGAAAAGTAGTTTTGAAAACAGCAGTTCTCGGTTTGTTTTTTTGACCTCAACGCCAACGATGGTAAACTTACCCAGGCTAGGAACTGCTGTCACAGAACATAGAATCACAAGGAAGCACAGTTGCTGATTCATTTGAATAAGACTGAGGTTTTTTAGACTCTAAAACGATTTGTTTGTTAAGGGAATTTCTTGTATCCTATGAAGTGTGTTCTCAGTTCTCGGTACCCTGATGACTGGCTTTCAGGGGATGAGCCACTGTTGTCTGTCCAGAAAACAGTGATTCAGCATCTGTCTAGGATGCTTTTCTGTGCTTAATGCTGAATTTTACATTCTGGATTATGTATGGGAAGAAAAAAATTAACGCAAAAAGAAGGGAGGGAGGGAAGGAGGAGGCAGTGACTAAGGCTCTTTATGACTGTCGCTTTCTACTTTTATTTTAAATATTTGCTGTCCCTTTGAGGAAAGAGACATCCAAGAACTCTTTCTCGGGCACCCACGATACTATAGCCAAGTGACTCAGTCTCCTCACTAAGTTTTAAATCTTGCTTCCCTCAAATTGAACCTTGAACACAGAAAAAAAAATCAAAATATCATTCATACTGTTGGGTCCGGGGGGGGGGGCATGCAACAATGGGGACAGATCACCAAAGTCTAAACCAGAAGCAAACTTTATTCCAGAAACCAGATCCCAGGAAAACCAGAAGCAAACTTAAAAAGAAAAAAAGCAAAAGAAAAACACCACGGAGCACAGAAGCTGAGACCACAGACAGAGTTTGGGCTTCTGACGCTTTGCCAAAAATAGTCCTCGAGGTCCCCTTCTTAGAGTAAGGAGTACCAAGCACTGGGTCTGAATAAAGGAATTCTTATAATCTGAAGGTAAACTCACACACAGATTGCCTTACTTTACGATCTTCATCTCTCAGTTTCTGGTACTTCCAGGCAGTGTTTACTGAAGCCCTGTGCTCTCCCCTTGAGGCTGCCAGTTTCCCATAGCAGGGACAATGCCTAATCAGAGGTCCCCTATCTCTTTAACTCAGCTCATATCTGTCCTTGAACAAGCATGGCCAGGAAACTAAAAGAGAAGCTCCGGCCTTGTGAATAGATCAGCCAGTTGTAAAATGAGATGACCTAAGCTGATGGAGGCTTCTTAAGCAGCTGAGAAAATAGCTCACCGTGAAGACTGATCCTTGATCTGCTGAGAAAGCTGTTGGTAGTCTGCTTAGGTTTACAGATTTATGTCTTTCTTCCTATATCCTGAGTTTCTGTATTCTAATCTCTGGTATCTATATTTCTATTCCTATATTTTCATTCTTATTTCTAAACCCTTCACACACCTTAAAAAAATCTTAAAAATCACTGTCTTTTACATCATAAAAAATAAAAATAAAAATGGTAGTGAGAGAGGAACACATCAAGTTAAAATCTCTAGATGCTCCTGGAGCTTTCTCAACATACTCTATTCCATATGTTTGTGTCTTTGCTTGTCTGTTTTAAGATGGAATTATGCCCTTCTTGATCACCAGGGCCAGAGTGACTCCGTCTCTACCTCCTGAGTAGCTACGGTCACAAGCATGCACCACCATGCTCAGATGCCATGAAAGGTTTACCATACAGATCAGAACCCATGTGAAATAGTTACACAATACACTCCAGTGAAGATGTTTGCCCTTCTCCATTATGATATTATTGGTTATAGGAAGAAATGAGCCATAGCCATTACCTGCCACCTAAACGTCTCGTGTTTCTCTTCTGGTGCGTGGTGTATGTGTGTGCGTATGTTTATGTGCATGGGTACATGTGTGCACAGGCCAGAGGTTGATGCTGGGTGCCTTTCTTTAATCAGTCTCCATTGTATTTTCTGAATGTGAAGGAGCTCACCATTGAGGCTGCAGTGATCAGGCAGTGAGCTCCCAGGATCCTTTCCTCTCTGCCTTCCCAGCACTAGGGCTACACAGACCTGGCTTTCTACACAGGCCTGAGAATTAGAACGACAGGAAAGCGCACTGCAAGTATCCTACTCTCTGAGCCATCTCCAGCAGTTTGTTTTAATCGGATGCTTGGAAAGGCTCTGAGTCACATGGGAAATAAATGACAGGTACAGCTTAATTCTTCAAAGAAGAGATTCTTGGGAATAAGATTCTAAGATGATAGGTATTTATAGAACATTCACACAGACCCAACCGGCTGAGTCAGGATTTCCCAGGATCCATTACACAGTAGACTGCTTAGGAAGGCAGCTCGGTAACTCCAGTCATGAAGAGCACAGGACAGCACAAACCACCGAGGGACAACTGTTACAGACACTTGCTTAGATTGCTATTAATATTTTAATGCCATATTCTTTTTACATTAATTTTTTTCTTTCTTCAGAAGGTATCTATAACCTACAAAAATTTGCTAAAAATTGCTTTTATAAACTAAAACTAAGCCGGGCGGTGGTGGCGCATGACTTTAATCCCAGCACTCGGGAGGCAGAGGCAGGTGGATCTGTGAGTTCGAGACCAGCCTGGTCTACAAGAGCTAGTTCCAGGACAGGCTCCAAAGCTACAGAGAAACCCTGTCTTGAAAAACCAAATATATATGTGTGTGTGTGTGTGTGTGTGTGTGTGTGTGTGTGTGTGTATGTATATATGTATATATACTAAAACTAAATATTTGAATTACCTGATTTTCGTTGACTTGCATCATCTAGCGTCTATTCCTATAGAACGACACTGTTTTTACTCACAGATCTCACATCTAACCAAACCCACTCAGGACGAACAGCCTGGTCCTTGGCTTACAGGCCCTGAAGACAAGAATGTCCTTGGCTACCAGGCTGTGAACCTCAGAAAACTGGATGATTCCAAGACAAGAAGAATTCACTTATATTTCAGTACTGCCTGTGAAATCTGGAGGATAGTTTCTTAGGCGTGGTTTCCTGACCTCACAACAGCCAAGAGGCCTTTGGAACTCTGCTCCAAGACCCTTATTGAAACGCTTAGGGGAAAGTGAGTGCTGTAACTCTCATGGATTCATTACTGAGTGGCTGAGACTCGTAAGAACAAACTCACAGTGCTGTCAAGACTCTTCCTCATCCACAAAAAGCCACACCAGACGTGTATGACCGAGAACAACGGAGCATCACATCACAGCTACCGGAAATGGCTGGGGGAAGATCACAAGTTCAAGGCTGGCCTGACCTGGACTACTTATCAAAAACCTGTCTCAAAATAAAGAGTTTTAATTTTTTAAAACAGAAACAAGAAACCTGGGTTGGAAAACTGGCTCAGCAGCTAAGAGCATCAGCTGCCCTTGCAAAGGACCCAGATTCAGTTCCCAGGACCCATGTAGTGGCTCACAACCACCTATAATTCCAGTTTCATGGGGCAAGGCATGCCTGTGGTGTAGATACATTCTTACAGACAAAATGCCCATTCACATAAAATAAAAACATCTAAAAATAAATATTTTAAAAAAGCTTTCTTAAAATATGCAAAAATTAAACACCAGACACCCAAATCATTTAATCAATGAGTAGGCTGATGAGCTGAACAGATAACTCTCAGAGGAAGGGGCACAGGTAGTCAGGAAGAAATCAACAAGTGTTCAATGTCCTTAAACCATCTGGAATGCAAATCAGAGCCGCTTTGGGATCCGCCTCGTTTTAGTCAGAATGGCTACCCTCAGCCGTCAGGAAAACAAACGACGACAAATGTTGAAGATGCAAGGAAAGGAGTTCCTGTTCACTGCCGCTTAAAGTGTAACCAGTGCGGTCGCCATAGAAACCAGCAGTAGGGTCCTCAAGAAACTAAAAATAGAACTACAGTACACTCAGACACACTCACGGTGTACTCAGCCATCCCACTCCCGGACACACGCCCGAAAACGATGTGCCCTACTGCGAAGATACACGCATATCCATCCCATTGCTACATTATCCACGGTGGCAAGGCGATACAATCAGCTTAGCCATCCATCAACAGACGGGCAGACAAAGCAAATACAGTGCAGATACAGTGGAATTTTGAGCAATCACAAAAAAAAAAAAAATGAAATCATGACATTTGCAGGAAAGTGAATGGAATTGGAAATAATTATATTAAACAAAACACGCCAGATCTAGAGATAAATAAGTGTTCTCTTATGAGTGTGTGTGTGTGTGTGCTCACTCATGTGCATGCATGGGGGTGGGATCCCGAGAGAAGAGAATTCATGTGACATTAAAGTAGAAGTGGGGCTAACCGGGAAAAGGAAGAAAGGGACCAGTCAGAGAGGTCTAGGGAACACAGGAGATAGCCGGGGGGGGGGGGGGGGGGAAGGGGTTGGGGGAGCGACAACCAAGAACAAATACAAAACATGCATGTGTGAGGATGTACCCATAAAACCTATGGCTTTGTGTGCCAACCCCCAAAGATTAATAATTTAAAAACAGCAAAATAGTTCAGCTGATAAAAACACTGCCAAACATGACAGCCTAGTTAGTTCCCAGGAACCCATATGTGAAAAGGAGACAACTAACTCCTCCCTGTTGTCTCTATATATGTGCCATGACACGTGTGTGCACACACATGCATACATGCACACATACAAAAACACACTTGCACATGCACACGTAGCACACTCACACAGGAACGCACACACACATACACACATATACACACACAGTATACTGATGCAGGAACGCACACTCATGCACACCCCCCCACACACACACTCCGAATGTAATTGAAGGGGTAGGGAAATACTTCAGTAGTCATGCACACGTGAACAAGGCCCTAAATTCAATCTTTAGTACTGAAAAAAATAAATAACTTTGGAGATTACTATAATCATGAACAAGATGTTTATAAAAATTATGAAAGAATTTGGAATGGGTAAAAACAAAACAACAACAACAAGATGTAAAAGATTCCTGGGACCTGGGCATAGTGGTACACACCTATGACCCCAGCATTTGGGAGGCCGGGGGAGGGAGGACCAAAAGAGTTCAAAGCCAGCCTGAGCTACTGGAACCCATCTCCTGAGAAGTCCTGGGGGCCTGTGTGGTGGGCTGAGGGGGCTGCTCAATGTGCTGGGTCACAAGTCTGAGGTTTGTAGACACCGTATAACATGGCAAGGGACTCTTTTCTGCAGAAATACAAATAAATTCTACCTGGTGAGACACAAATGATTAATGACCTGCAAATATTGATCAATTTATAAGTTCTTTTCAGAATCCCTAGTATCTATATATACATCTGTTGCTTGAATTTTTGAGCTGTTGATAACATCTTATTGATTTCCTAAGTCACTATCCAGTTAAAATCTTTGGAAAGTTTGTTTATATTTGTATGACTATGCTTTTATCTTTTCAAAACAATATTTTAAAGGGTAGCCGGGCAGTGGTGGCACAAGCCTTTAATCCCAGCATTCAGGAGGCAGAGGCAGGCAGATTTCTTTAAGTTCGAGGCCAACCTGGTCTACAAGAGTTAATTCCAGAAGATACAGAGAAACCTGGACTTGAAAAACAAAACAAAACAAAAAAAATTTTAAGGGTTCCAGAACCTTGGAATTCTTATGCCCTGACTGAGCTGCCATGGAGAAGGGGACAGAGACTACACACTGTCACATGGTGTTTGGGCATCACAATATATCACAGATTTCTAACATCTGACTGAGGACTGAACTCCAGCGTTCAGGAACGCATTTGCATGAGAAGTTAGGAAGACAAGTCAGGACAAAACAAATTACCCTGGGTCAAGACTTAAAAGAACAACAACAACAACAAAGACTTAAAAGAACTAATGAAGAATCATACTTTCAAAGTTTCGTTCACTTGCCATCCTACCTCTAATAACTAAGAATATAAAATTAAAAATGAGAATTCTTTCAGATTTACAATATTCTATAGGTTAATTTTCTGCTATATGTACACTGCACCCATGGGCAGGAGAGAAATCTCAAAAGTAAATTTTAAAAAGAATGCCAAACAATAAAGCGATTAAAAACTCTATTCATTTTATGACGAATCAGGTGGTAGGTTGGTAAAAATCCACTGGGAACAGACCCAACAAGGTTCCCATCAGCCCTGAAGAATCTAAGGGGGACTGGAGAGCTGGGGCCGCCATCCGCTTCTGCTCCCAGTTCAGCTGCAGAACCCGTGTAGCCAGCGAAAGACATTAAGCTACTTGGTGACGTTTATACGTTAGGGTGACTGGAGATTTTCAGAAAGAATGCGCAGTATAAGGGGGAAGTCATGACCTAAGAAGAGACAAGAGAGGTAGCTCCTGCTGTCTCCCAGCTGTTCCCTAACAGCAGCCACTTTTCTTGGGTTGTCTGCAGGGTGAGTGTTCCCAAGCACAGGACTGAGACGCACAGCAAACAGCTGAGCGGCAGAATAAAGGAAAACTGCCTGAAATAAGTCATTGGTATCTGGAGTCTCATATCCACCTTGAGGTGGCCCAGAGGGATGAACTGTTTTGGAAGCACACAGCACGCCAAGGTGCTCATTGTAGGAATGATTTAAGCAGGAAATGGCTTAGAAACAAAAGACAAAATAGAGGAAGAGATAATATAAAGATTTTTGTTGTTGTTGCCAGAGGGTTAACGCAGTTTATACATGTTAATTACATGCTCTACCCGTGAGCTACACCCCAGCCCAACAATGCAAATTTTGAAACACTAAACAAAATTCTCATTTAATCCTTAAGTTTACATATAAAAGTGGAATAAATGGCATATGTACAGAACATTTGAAAGAGCAATATTTACACAAAATCGATAAAGGCATAATAATCACCCCATTTTCTGCACTTTCTCTAAGTTTGAGATGGTCACAATTCTAAGTGTGTAAAAAGCTAAAAATGTAATTAAATATCTAAAATTTGTCCTGCATTTTCTCCCTGTTGTGTTGCTGTCCTCAGCTGGAGTGCAAAGACAATCGCTTGCTTTTATTCCAGACGATAATTTAGGTAAATTCTTCCCAGCATGTGGCCCTAGCAGAAATGCTGCCAACCTTGGGACAGCCCAGCACGGCTATACTTAGGCTGTGACAGCATCAGCCTGTGCTCTGTCAGCGAAACTGGTCAGACTGCTCTTTCCTTCTCTCCGAATTGGGCGCGTTTTGAGGGCTCCAGGTGGGGCAGGTGGGGGTGGGGTCATTAGGCTTTTAAACTGACATTTATTTGAATATAAAGATTTTAGCACACAATTTTATCTCAAAGTACAATTAGTCAAGGTAAAAAATGCTAAAATTAAATGGGTTTAAAGGACTTAATTTTATTGAGATTTCTTGTTTATTACATTTCCTGTTTGAATCGTAACTATTTTAGTTCAGTAAAATTGACCAAAGTCACCAAATTCCCCACACCAATGCCAATCATTTTCAATTTCACTGTGTTTAACTTATGGAAGAGGTCAGTACGCTGAATATATTGCATTTTAATAGTTTTTATTGTCAAATTTGTTAACTTATTAATTTTTCATGCCTCTAGGTACTCTTAAGGAGTATTAGTTGAGGGGGAAGGCATGCCCTGGGTATGGTTGGACTATCTGACAGGCTAGTTCTAGGGCGATAAAGGGGGACAATTGTTAGTGTGACGCCCTCTGCTTCCTGCCCCACCACTCTCACCAGACACGGAGGAACAAGATAGCTAGAGCTGTCCCAGAACAACTCTTCCCTTTTAGCTGTTTTTCTTGGTTTTCATTTTACCACAGTGATAAAATCTGATTTCAGAAAACCCCCGAATAATTACTGGCTATATTTATCTCACTACAGAGATATTGAACAATTGGTGAAAGAATTAGTCTTAAGGAAAACATTATAGCTGACATTATAGATAACTAAGGCTCTTCCCAATAAGTCAGTCAGAAAAGGAACGATATTTCATACCTCAGCTTGGAAAGTTCACGTCTGTTCTTTACTCCTTACCAATGCTATGCAGATACCTTTTCACTTTGTGTTTTGGACAATAATGCTTATTTATGACAGATTAGTGAAAGACAGGGAAAAGGGCAGAAACGGCGACATATCCCCTCTATTCTCATTATCCTTTAACTATTTTATCTCATCATAGAATCCATACCAGATGCAGGCTCCACAGACCACACTTCTCAGTCCCACCACTCAGTGAGGTCATAGCATAGGCAGGTTCTAGCCATACAATATGAAGAAAATGATGGGACAAGTTCGTCTTTCAGTAAAAGCCCTTTAAAGGTCAGATTTTTCTCCTTTTCCTCTGCACAGTTTAAAGAGCTGTACTCCAGACTCTTAAGTGTGTGAGAACTGTCGAAAGCGAAGATGAAGCAGAAGCCACAAACGAGTTCCAGGGACTAGAAGGGCAGTGGGAACCAAGACATAACGGCAGCCTACAGAATGGGAAAAGATCTTTACCAACCCCACATCAGACAGAGGGTTGATCTCCAAAATATACAAAGAACTCAAGAAACTGGTCATCAAAAGAACAAATAATCCAATAAAATGGGTACAAACCTCATTTCTTGAACTGAAGTCTTGTACTAAGTCACCTTTCAAAACAAATTGCTCTTTAGTCCTTCATAGTGCAGTGGATGTGAGAGGAGACATGCCAGGTGCTCTTCCAAGTTTTTAGGAGGTGCTTGTCAAGAGCTTTATTTGGTGTATTGTCAGATCAGGATTTTCAGAACTGATTGGAGGAGCTATGGGAAAACTTATTTTGATAAATTATTACACATGCAGAAAACCTGATCACACTGACTGGATCTGTCCACGACATGGAAAATAAACTGGATTTTCAGAAAAAAAAAATGGGCACAAACCTAAACAGAGAACTCTCAACAGAGGAATCTAAAATGGATGAATGACACTTAAGGAAATGTTCAACATCCTTAGTCATCAGAGAAATGAAAATCAAAATAACTCTCAGATTCCATATTGGTCAGAATGGCCAAGATCAAGAACACTGATGACAGCTTATACTGGAGAGGTTGTGGGGTAAAGGGAACACTCTTCCATTGCTGGTGGGAGTGCAAACTGGTACAGCTTCTTTGGAAATCAATATGATGATTTCTCAGAAAATTAGGAAACAATCTACCTCAAGATCCAGCAATACCACTTTTGTGTATATACCCAAAGGATGCTCAATCATACCACAAGGACATGTACTCAATTATAGCCAGAACCTGGAAACAATCTAAATGCCCCTTGACCGAAGAATGGATAAAGAAAATGTGGTATATTTACACAATGGAGTACTTACTACACAGCAGAAACAATGACATCTTGAAATTTGCAAGCAAATGGGTGGATCTAGAAAATATATTGAGTGAGGTAACCCAGACCCAGAATGACAAATATAATACATACTTAATCATAAGTGACTTTTAAAAAATAAAGCAAGGAAAAAAAGCCAGGCTACAATTCACAGTCCCAGAGAACCTAGACAGCAGTGAACACCCTAACAGAGATATACATAGATCTAATCTACATGAGAAGTAGAAAAAGACAAGATCTCCTGAGTAAACGGGAGCATGGAAATCATGGGACAGGGTAGAATGGGAAGGGAGCAAAGAAAAAGAAATATAATAAATAAATAAGTAAATAAAAGCTAATGCTTCCAGAGCTGGATGTGGTGGCACACACCTTTAATCCCAGCACTCAGAAAGGAGAGGCAGGGATCTCTGAGTTTGAGGCTAGCCTGGCCTAAATAGTGAGTTCCAGGCCAGCCAGAGCTACATAGTGAGACCCTGTCTCAATGTATGAATGAATGAATGAATGAATGAATGAATGTCCTTCCTGAAGGCAAACCAGTTCATTTTGATTTGCAGAACCAAATGTCTAGTTTTCAGGGATGGAAGCAGGGGACTGAGTACTAAATAATGGACTTTTGTGACTTTTTTGTTTACGTTCACTAACTTTTTGTGAGTTTTGTTTTTAAAGGGGGCATGGCTGTATTGTCCCCAGGGACAGTCTACTGTTTGAGACCAGTGATGTTCCCCACTGCCATCAGAGAAGCCTCTTATACTGAAGTAGATGGTACATAGCAGACACCAGTAACTGACAAAGTTCCAAGACTAAGTGATGGCGTAGTGGTCAGCCCTCTGTCACCCCCTCCAAGGTTCAGGGAACACTGTGCAAGAAGGAGCGGAGAGAATGTTAAAGATGAAGGATGAGGAGATGGGGCAGCAAAAGGATTTCCTCCGAACACAACACAGCATCACACTGGAGAATTCCTTGTGACTGTGGCTGTCTGCAGAACACCTGCACCGCACATGATCGACCCTCATCACTTCACCACAGATGAGGAAGGGTCCTGGCCCATGAGCTCCCCTCACAAGGAAATATTGGCAGTTAATGATTGTTGTGGCGATGGTTATTTTCTTCAGTGGTGTGGTCACCGGAAAGTTGCTCTTGCTCCCGGAAATAATCTCTCATCCAGGATCAGGAAAGAAACCACACACAAGAGGACATGGAAGTGGAGGGGACTTGCTGGGGAGAAAGGATCTGGGAGAGGACTCATTATATAAATACATGAAAATTTCAAACAAGAAAAAATTCAGAGGAAAAACGACACGGGGAAAATGACTGTTCTAATGCAAGGCCTTGAGAAGAGACAGTGACGCCAGCGCAAGGCAAAGAGGGATGAAGCCTCTGGTCTGGCTCTCTGTGAACATAAAACTACCTTGAAAAAAAAAAAACCCTTTAAAAAATAAAGCCTACTAACAGGGAAAGAAAGTAGAGGTAAGTTCCAATGTAATTCCCAGGTTTGACGGTTTCTTAAGAATGGATCAGCATAGAGTCATCCCCAAGGTAACGTTTACTATAGCAAACATACATAAAGTGAAATTGCAAAGGAACTGGTCCAGAAGAGACCAGGCACATGCTCCCAGGTCCTCCCCCATGCAGGCAATGAGGGAGAGGCCCAGTTCCTGCAGGTGCATGCTCCCAGATCTTCCCAAGTGCAGGCATGAGGGAGACACCCAATTCCTCCAGTAACAACCTATGACAACATTTGTGAAGTTCTGTCTACCACAGAGACTTCTCAGAGATTCAATGCCCAAGAATTTTCTTGGCAGCCAATCACGACCTCACCTCTGTCTAGCACACACCATCATCCCAGACTTGCAAAAGGGAGGCAGGTGTTCAGGACCAACCACACAGCTTGCATACTGAGACATCCCCATTTAGAGAAGTTCTACACAGAGAAAACTGGGTGCCAGCCAAGTACTATACAAGCAGGTCTGTCTAAGAGCGACTGTCTCAAGTCTGCCACACGAGCTCTATTCTTGACTAATACAAACAGGGCAACCTCATTTGTGACAACTGTGAATTAGAGGAACACTGAGTTATCATTGTTCTGCCTGAGGGGAGGGGTGGCACACACCTTTAATCCCAGCACTTGGGAGGCAGAGGCAGGTGGATCTCTGTGAGTTCAAGGCCAGCCTGGTCTACAAAGCAAGTTCCAGGATAGCTGGAGCTGTTACAGAGAAATCCTGTCTCAAAACAAAACACACAAACAAACAAAGCCTGGCTTTTTTGCTGCCTTCTGCATTGAGTGAGCTAGCCGGGGCAGTGCTGGGGAACTTGCCTGGTGGTGATAATCAGGGAAAGCTGGTGGGCTAAGGGGGGCTAACCAGCCTAGATACCACCCAGGCCCAGAACCAGGGTTACGAGTTAGCCCACCCCAACATGCACTTCATCTGTGAACTGTTGGAGCGTGTGAAGAGACCAGTGGACCTGCAGATCTAAAGCTGCAGGATCTCTCCGACACAGAACAACAGGATACCCGAGGGGTCCTAGAAAAGTCCTCGTGTTGATAGTATAGCAGAAGCCAGAGGCCTTGAACCAGACCAATGACTTATTGCAATGAACACTTGTAAGTAAAGATGCATGCCATGTACCAAAGGATTAGAAAAAAAAAAGGTTAAAAAAATTTTGCTTGATAATGAGGCACTTCCACATGTAGCTGGTAGGAACTGCGATCCCACATGGAGCATCTCAACAACGTCTACCAGAATTACAAATATCTATTACCCTTCAGCCCAGGAAGATTCTTGAACTGTGCTTGCATCTGTAAAACAAAGGGTTATGCATTGTGGCACTGTTGTGCAAAGCAACCCGAACTAACATATTCATGTTCGTGTTGATGCTCATTTAAAGAAAGTGATTGACTGGGCGGTGGTGGTGCACGCCTTTAATCCCAGCACTCGGGAGGCAGAGGCAGGTGAATCCTGTGAGTTTGAGCCAGCCTGGTCTACAACAGCTAGTTCCAGGACAGCTAGGACTATTACACAGGGAAATCCTGTCTCAAAAAAAAAAAACAAAAAAAAAAAAAACAAAACAACAACAAAAAAAGTGATTGCCCTGCTGGTCCATTAGTTATTCCCCCCCGGGGCCTATAGACGGGTTCACGGGTAAAAGAGCTTGCCACCAAGCCTGACGACCTGTGTTGGACCCCCAGAACCCAGAGTGGAAGAAGAGAGCTGTCCTCCACAGGTGCACTGTGGTATGTGTGTCCCCACCTCCCATACATACACACATACAAGAAGCAAATGTTACAAACATCACATATATAACCACATACAGTACATAATACTTGAGGACACTAAAACAAGTACTGCCTCTGGTTGAAGTATTTACTGTAATACACATTGCACCACTGTAGACGGTGAGCTGTCTACGTGCCAAGCTTTCTTTTAAGAACTGATCTGTGTTGCACTGGCAGTGAGATGACGCACTTGTGTTTACCACATCACTTGACGGCATAAAGAGGCTGTGTTGGGCGACCCGTCTTGCACCACCTACGTCTGCACAAGCACGTTATCTATCATGTTGGCAGTGTGACACAATCGCGTAACACACTTATCAGAGCACACCCCGTCATGGAGCAACAGAGAGCAGTGATAGGCATCGATTTCTGCTGGGAGAGAAAGAAGCTTTAAAACCGCTCACGTGGGGATGGAAAACAGGTCCAAGGCAGGAAGAGGTGAAACTGCGCACGGCGGACCCGTCACTATGGCTTGGATTTGTTTTTGCCCTGTGAATTTGTCATCATTTTTAAAAGAATGTCAGCAGCTTCTGGAACCCACAATAAAGCAACTGCAGGAGACGGCTGCTAAAGGAAAATCTCTGCCGGACACCGGTAGGTCTCTGGACAAACAAAACCATTAGCGCTCCATGTTCTGTGTGTCACAGTGGCCATTACCTCTGAGCTCGTACACTAAAAAATCCAAGGAACCAAGCAGCCATCCCACTTCTAATCTGAATATGCAAATCTGCCGGCTTCTGTGTTAACCTCTGGGAAAGATTATTGGCTAGAGACAGTGGGATTGGTCTACAGATGTGAACCCACAGAGCCTGTGGGAGACTAGAAACACGACTTTATTCCAGACAGTGCTGCACAGAACCATAGAAAAACTTCTAATAGTAGAACACCATCTCTGTTTTGCCTCAGATCAACACCAGGATGCTTGTCCCCTTCTGACCTCCGTTTACTGTTGCCAAGGAACTGCTTTTAACCGGGAGCATGACAATGACGATTTATCTGCAGCATCTCAGAACGCCAGCCAGCGAGTCAGGTAGTGGAGAACAGTGTTTGCCACCGAGTCTGATGGCCTAGTTTGATCCCTGGAACCTACATGGTGGAAGGAGAGAACTGACTCCCACAAACTATCCTCTGATCTCCATATGTGCTCCGGCTTATGTACAAGGACACACACGTACACACACAAATTTAAATATAAGAAAAGTCTTAGAATACAAAATACTCTAGTTCTCATTGCTTCTTATATACATATATTTCTATAATACAGGATATATGCCATATGTATAATATATATATACGATATAAATAGGAGATATATATGTCTGGGGGACATTTTATTGATTACTAACTGGAGTGGGAGGGGTCTACCCACTGTGGATGGTGCTGTCCTTGGGCAGAAGGTCCTGGGATGTACAAAAAGCTGACTGAAAAAGCTATGTCAATAATCAGTGTTCCTCAGATCATGCCTCCAGGATCCTGGCCCGACTTCCCTTCAAGACAGTGACCTATGCGAGGTAATAAATCCTTTCTTCCCTAAATTGCTTTTAGTCAAGGTATTTATCACAGGAAAAGAAATCTGAGAGAGCAAATCTAGTTCACCTGTGCTATCAGGCAGGAGACACAGACTCAGTGCCACAGGATCTCTGCAGTAACATCGCTATTCTTCCATTGTTGATGTTGGCAATTTTATCTATTCTTTCTTGGGTTCTGAAACAGGAAGATTAAGTTCCAGGCCTACCTGGGATACTATATGTATTCTTGTCTCAAAAAAATATTTTGTAATAAGAGAACATATTCTATGACAAGGGTCAGAAAACATGTTTTCTGTAAAAATAAAGTGGACGTTTTAGGCATTGTGATTCATAGTGTCTGCAGCAGTACTCAAGGTTATAGATGATAAAAAATGAGCATGACTGTTTATAAGAGTATTTGCAAAAATGGAAGTTTGAATTTTATATAAATCACCTATGTCAGAAAATACTCTTTAGAGACACTTTCAAATGTAAACCCATTATTAACTGATGTTCTATAAAAAGTGGTGGTGGGAGAGATTTGGCCCATGGGCTTGCTGATCTTTGTTCTGTAAAAATTTCAATCACAAATTCACTAGGAGATTCCTTAGCTCAGCATAAGTTATATCTTGGCAACTGCATCATGAACATTTAATAGAATAAAAATGATAAGTTCTACCAGTAGTAATTCGGTCTAGCGGGGGTTAGTAGCAGGTCTTAGGATAATCTGTCTACCAACAATTGAGAGGGGGCATTAAAATCTCTAACTAGTGGACTTATCTATTTGCCTCACTGATTTTTCCAAATATTTCATGCATTTTCAAATTCTATTGCTACTTTCATACATATTTATGATTTTTGCGCCTCCCTAATTAACAGCTCTTTCCATTATAAAATATGCATCTTTGCTAAAAGGGCTCTAAGAGCCGGAAGACGTGGACATCTGCAGCAAACAGGTCCAGGCAGATGACACACCACTGCACACGTGAGCTCACAGCTGCTGTGGCTGTTGGCACCAGGCCTACATGAGGTTAGGCAAAACCCCAGCACAAAATCCCAGGAGCTTTTGTGGCTCCACCCTAGCTGACCAGCTAACTTCTGTTGGTGTTTATTGTGGGAAGAGTCCGTTTCCTTCGGAGGTGTGATCCCTGACAGGCTACTCAAGCTCCAGAGGCCCCACCCCCACGCACACGCAGGCAGCACTAAGGGGACTCAGTGGGTTTTGAATAAGGAATTTGAATAATATGAAGTTGGGAGGGCAAACTGCTGGAGGGGAAGCAGGAGAACCAAAGGGGAGAAAAAGGGGTCTGGAATAGCTCAAAACATTATATACATATATAAAATCTCAAACAATAAATAAAATGACATTTTCTACTTCAAAAAAGTAAGCTATTCCTCTCACCTCAGGCGATCCCTGCTTTGAGGCTTACGTCATCTGATACCACTATCATTACTCCGGCTGTGGCCTACCGTTTCTATGCTGTAACTGGTTTTGTTCCTCCATCCGTTACCGTGGCTTGTTAACGTTTCTACCCTCTCCTCTCTCTCCTGCCTTGTGCATACATGTGCGCTGTCAACACATCCTTTAGCAGGCATGTTTGGTCCACCCACAGTGAGCAGAGTTGATAGGCTGACCTCGGTCTGCCCTGAACCATCATCACCCTTTGCACCTTCAGCTGCTCTGTGTGGTTTCCGCTTCCTCCTCTTGGACTGAATTGTTTTTAGAATTTCATTCTAACGTGTCTGTGATCTTTCAGTTAACTCTGTATTGTGTTCCTGAAGTTGTAATATTCATTATTTTAAAAATATTTTTTATTATTTATTTTTATTAATTTATGTGCATTGATACTTTGCCTGCATTTACCTCTGTGAGAGGGTGCTGGATCCTGGAGTTACAGACAGGTGCTTGCTGCCATGTGGTGCTGGGAATGGAACCAGGGTCTTGAAGAACAGTCAGTGCTCTTAACCACTGAGCCATCTCTCCAGTCCCTGCAATATGGCTTCTTAATTTGTCATAACATCTTCCCACCCTACTATGTCATCAACACCGGCTCCTCTGTGCTCTGTGGTCACGGTCATGCCTCTGCATGATGTGCCCCACAATACATCTTTGGTTTAAATAGTCATAAGCATCTTACCTATGCTGTAGCACAAGAGATGGTCTGATAGGGTTCTCTAGAGTCAGAGTTTGTGGAACGAATAAATTCCTTAAGTAATTCTCTCTATACACACGTATGTTCATATATATTCACATATATATGAATTTATTGGAGTGAGTTACAGGTTGCAGTCCAATAATGGCTAGTTATGAATGGAAAGTCTAAGAATCTAGTAACTGCTCAGTCCCACGAGGCTCGGGATCTCAGCTGGTCTGCTGGGATTCCGGAAAAGAATGGGGAGTGCTGACAGAGGCAAGGCCCAGCAGGCAAAATGAACCCTTTCTTCTTACATCGTCCTTACATAGGCTTCCAGCAGGTGTCACCCTGGTTAAAGGTGTAGCCCAGGGTCTGGGTTATAAATATGGCTTCTTACTTGTGTCAGTCCTTAGGGAGAGAAAACGCCTGGCTTTCATTAACTCAAGTCTATGTTATAGTTTATAAGTCAGCATGCTCAGTTTCAACATGAATTTCTGTGAAGCCTACTCCAGTGTATGTCTGATCACGATGAGATCCACCACAGTGCAGAAATGTCAGCTGTCCAGCACTGTGGCCACACAGCCCTTGTCACAGTCTTCTACAACACCATTAGGTCCCTAGACACCTAATATTAACTGCATTGAGTAGTGAAAATTTTGTTTTAGCTATAAGAACTTGAGACTCATTTTTTGTATTGTTAAACAAATAAGGTTTAGGTTTTTTGTTTGCTTGGTTGTTTGTTTTTGAGACAAGCTCTCACTATATAGCACTGAGTGTCCTGGAATTCACTCTGTAGACCAGGCTGGCCTTGAACTCACAGAGATCCATCTGCCTCTGCCTCCCAAGTTCTGGGATTAAAGGCGTGTACCACTATGTACAGCTAAGCTTTGTTTTTTAATGTACCATGTATGCTTGACTACATCAGACAAAGAATAAAGATATAATGCTGGGGAAAAAGTCCACTGAGAAGTCGGGGAGATTAAGTTAATTAGTTCATTTAGTTGATAGTCATACAAATTTCCCTAGATGCAGCAATAAAAGAAATTCATTCACAAAATTGGAAAATGTGCCAAATTACTTCCAGCAAATTATTGCTAAAGTGGCTAATTATTTATTTAGATCATTTATCTACTAATCAGCATGTTTATTATTATTTTATCTGCTTATAATCTTGTAGGAATCCAATGAAATGGTTATATCAGAATATGAAAGTAAACAGGGTCTAATTCAAAACTCAAAAAAATTTCCAATGAAATGCATTATGGGTACCACATAATGAGGATCCATAAATACCAGTACTGCACACTTCCATCTGATCACCAGGATTGCTGCTATATTTGGAGTTTCATTTCACACATATTGGTTGAGATGATTTGTAGAAAGGATGAGGTAGGTGTAAAACAGAGGACACTATCTGTCAGTCGTCCTAAGGCTCCCTCCTCCCCCGCCACTAAAGCACTTTCTCAATTCCATACTCATCAGACTAAAAAAAGTCTGAGAAGTTCTGAGGAGCTGATTCGTTAATGGGAGAAGGAAACTGTGAGCTAAATAAGACTGAACGCAGTTCAGTAACATTCTTGTACAAAATCTCAAATAAACTTTGTGAGGCAAGTTTATCCACTAGCTTCCCTAGTAGAAAGCAAGACAATTTAAAATTTTTGGTACCAATTCAAGTTCATGGAAAATTTAAAACCATACTATATCACATAATATTTGTGATAGTTATTCGTATTGTCAACTTGACTAGATTTATAGTCACCATGGAAACACACCCCCATGTATATCTATGAGGGTGTTTCCAGAAAGGTTTGACTGAAGAGGAAAGCCCTACCTTGAATGTGGGCTGTGGTCACAGACTGAATAAAAAGAATAAATTGAACATCAACATTAATTTCTGTTTCCCAATGGAGCATGCAATGTGGTCAGCTGTGTCAAGATCCCACAAACTATAAGCCAGGATGAGCCCTCCCTCCTGTCACAGTTCCCAGGATCACTTGGGAAGAGGGATTCTCATCTGAGGAAATGCCTCCATTGAGTCAGTTTGTGCGGAGGCCATGGAGGAGCCTTCTCACCTGCTAAGAGATGTAGGATGGCCCCGCCCACTGGGAGCAGTACTGTTTTAGGTAGGGAGGCCTGGATTACACAAGAAAGGTAGCTGAGCAGGCCAGAGGAAGTGAATCACTTTGTTCCCCAGGGTCTCTGTTTCAGCTCCTGCCTTGAGCTCCTGCCCCGGCTTTCCCGTTTGATGGACTGTGAGGGGCCAGTGTGAATCAAATAAACCCTTTTCCTCCTCAAGTTGCTCTAGGTAACAGTGTTCATCGCAGCAGCAGCTAACCAGTGCCCCCCACCCCCCGCCCCATCAAGTTGCTTCTTGTTGCCTTGAAAGCAAACTCAAATGCCAGTAGGTCAATGCAGCAAGTTTTTCTCCATCCACCATACAGTCTAATGCCCAGTGCCAACCCAGTGAGCTTCTCAACCTCCTGGTTCTGCTTCCTGAAAAGTAAGGCTCTTGGGTCACTGGGAAGGACTAGCAAGGGTTGCAATGTTCCAGGAGATGGCTTTAAAAGCTAAAATTGCCAGTGGCTGGCATCTCTTTTGTTGATATCCATGGTGAGGATCTGTCACATGGACCCAATTGAACTGCAAGCAAGACTAAGAAATGGAGAGGAGCAGACAAGTCTACACTGGACACCAAGAGCCTCTGTTACAGTGTATAGAATAGAAAATGGAAAACTATCTTAAGAGAATATTACATGTATATATCCCATATATCCTTCATAAAGGATAGAAATCTTGAATGAGTTTCAGAGCACACTATTAGTTTTGACCCTATATGATGAGAACTCAACAACTATCAGAAACTTTACAAACAATAAAAGACTTCAACAAAGCAGCAGGGTGTTCATTCCAAAGTCAATCTTACTCAGTAATTGTTCTACACCTATTCTATGTCGAATAAAAAAAAATAAAACAGAACATATAAAAACATTCTTCCACTTAACTTATATCCTACCTGAGGGAGCTAGAAAGTAGAGAACGAACCAACATTATGTAGTAAATGAGTAGATGGTGAGGGTGCAGGGAGACAGTGGGAGTGTGAATGTGGGCATCAGCTTCCACGGAGAGGGTGATAAAAACCATGAAGGAAGTAAGGGGTCGTCCTTGAAGAGATCCTAGAGAAAACACTCTATGGAGAAATCAAGAGAAAGCACAGAAGGAAGTGATAGAGAGCACCTGAACTCAGACCCTCCTAGTGCAGGGAACAGCAGGGAGGCTACTGTGGCTCAAGAGATGGGTAAGGATTCAGAGGTCAGAACAGAGCAGGAGGCTGAGTCCCTAGGGTTTTGGAGGCCACTGGCTTTTATCAGCAGCATGAGAAGGATCTGGGAGGTCCTAAGCATAGAAATAACTTACTTTTTAAATTCATAGGGAAAACTGATTTTAATAATAAAACATGAAATGTATGGAATAAACTCCCTTCAGGAATGTTCAAAACATTTATATCATGCTGAGGACATTCCTGAAGTACATGAGGGAGTCTTTGAACAAATGGAAATACATTTCTCAATCTTGGATAAGAAGTTCCAACATTATAAACAAATAAATGTTCCTTAAGTAAACTTAATGCAATTAAAATGAAACCCAAGAAACATGTTCTTTTCCTTCTGAACGGATAAATGGATTCTAAAGTTCATATGAAAAAATAAAAAAGCAAGGACATCTATGGGCAGGGGACAAAGACTAGACTCATTGTATATTAAACTCACTAGAAACCATTAGCAGCTAAGGGAGGTTGTTACTGGCACAGCAATAGGGAGTAGATGCAGGCCCCTGTGCTGGTGGGGCCGGTGGGAACTATGACAGCCAGAGCCATGATGCTGGGAGAACAGAGTGGGTTGTGCTTTCAATACGTCTCCTCTGAAATGCATGTTCAGACTTACCCCTCACTGTGTGCTATTGAAGATGCATCTGGGCTTTATACCCGGGAGCAAGCTAACACAGGCCCAGTGAGGGCACCAAAAGCCGGTTCTTTGCTCTTGGATCTAGTAACCTCTAAAATTGGGAGGAATACATTTCTATTGTTTATCCAGTCTCACATATCTTGTGAGCAGCACAAACATACTAAGCAAATATTTTACAGAATGTAAACTTAGATCTGTATCCACATAATATACAAGGCCCAAATATTTAAAGAGAAGAAAATTGACTACAGCAAACATGGGCAAATTGCTTATAAGAGTAGGCCAAGAAGGACGTTCCTTACTATGACTGAAATGCTAAGGGCTTTAAGAAGTAACAGAATTTGACTTCAAGAAAACAAAACAACCACATGGAAAAATATACAGGTTAGGTTAAAAAAAAGAATAAACTATGATTTCTACAACTGATATAATAGTAAAAAATATCCAAATTTATAATGGAAGTTCTAAGAGGAAATGAATAAAAACCCTAATTATTAAAATAAACAAATACAGTATAAAATATTTTAATTATACTTAAGCAGTGATATAGTCAACTCAAAGAAGGATTAGGAGAATATGATTTAAAAGGATTCTGAGATGCTATGTTTTATTTATCAGTCTGGTAAAACTCTAGTTTGTGCTCTCTTTTTCAAGGGTATACCTGGAGAAATGGGTACCCAAAGACCTTATTAGTAGGAGTTCAACTGGCTATCATATCCAAAGTCCTCTGGAGAGCAAGGTGGTAGGTAACACATTAAAATCACTCCAGCCACCTCTCACACAGAAATGTGTTTTACATAATGGGTAGATATAAGCTATTGCTGAATAGGTTGAGTTTCACAAGGTAAGCATAGTGATGGTGATTGCACAGTGTTGGGTATATTTAATATACTGATGTGTTCATTTGAAAGTGGTTAAAATAATAAATTTTTGTTATGCATATTTTAGTACAATAAAAGCTTGAAAAAATAATTAGCATAATCCCAGCACTCGGGAGGCAGAGGAAGGCAGATCTGAGTCTGAGGCCAACCTGTTCTACAGAGTGAGTTCCAGGACCGCCAGGGCTACACATTAAAAACCCTGTCATTTATACATGGATCTAATCTACATGGGAAGTAGGAAAAGACAAGATCTCCCGAGTAAATTGGGAACATGGGCACCATGGGAGAGGGTTGAAGGGGAAGGGAGAGAAAGAGACGGAAGCAGAGAAAAATGTATAGCTCAATAAAATCAATAAATTTTTTTAAAAGACAAAAAAAAAAAAAACCTGTCTTAAAAAACAAAATAAGGCCGGGCGGTGGTGGCGCACGCCTTTAATCCCAGCACTCAGGAGGCAGAGGCAGGCGGATCTCTGTGAGTTCGAGGCCAGCCTGGACTACAAGAGCTAGTTCCAGGACAGGAACCAAAAAGCTACCGAGAAACCCTGTCTCGAAAATCAAAAAAAAAAAAAAAAAATAAATAAATAAATAAAATAAAATAAAAGTTTTAAATGCCATTTAAAATACCAACCAAAAACTATTAAAATGCCCACTTTAAAAACAGAAGTCTCCAATTTTAAGATGCCAATTTTAAGATTGATCTAAAGATTCAATCTAATTTAAAGTCTTATGGGTCTTTGTTCTTATTTTGGAAGTTGGAAAGATGATTCTGACGTTTATCTCTGACACAGTGGTAAAGCAGATGAGGTAGTCCACATTGAGCTGAGGCCTAGCTGCAAAGAATCCCTATCACCAAATGGTCACCCTAGTATTACTGTTGCCTCCAACTCCCTGACCAAAGCATGTGCAGATCCTCTCTGAAGAACTGCAACACCAAAGGCCTTGAATGACCTTTACAGTTTCCACATAGAATGTCTGACACAGAATAAATAAGTGACCAGGCAGGGTGGCGCAGGCCTTTAATCCCAGCACCTGGGAGGCAGAAGCTGGTGGATCTCTGTGAGTTCAAGGCCAGCCAGTTTACATAGTGAACCCCTATCTAAAACAAATACATAAATAAAATGGCTGTACAAGTACTCAAGGTGACCTCATCAAAACTGAGCGCCTCTATATACAACAACAGCAGGCTCGTCTTAAGACCCTCAGGGACTTTTAAGATATATTGATTAACCAAAACGTTCTTGAGAAAGAAAACTGGAGGACTCTAAGTAGAATATAAAAAAAATATTGTGACTGGCTGGCAGGATTGTCCAGTGGGCAAGGGTGGTTTTCACCAAGCAAGGTAACCTAAGTTTGATTCCTGGATCTCACAGGGTGGAGAGAGCCAAGTCCTGCCAAGTTGTCCTCTGTCCTTCATACAGGTCATAGCATGCACATCTCCCAACATATAAATATATGCTAAAATATTAAATTGTGGTAAAAATATAAATGCAGACTATGGACCAAATGGGGTAGAAATACAGAGCCCAAAAATAAGCCATCACACACATAGGCAAGTCACCAAGCCCATGCCACGAGGAAAAGAGAGCTTTTTACCATGTGAGGTTAGAAAAACTGCACAGGTACAGAAAAAAAAAAAAAAAAAAACAGCACAAACAAAAACAACAAACTCATACCAAACACAACATTAATGTAAAATAGATCAAAGACCTAAACATAAGGTAGGAACAATTCAGAAGAAAGCATGGGGAAGCTTCAGGGGTCTGGCAATGAATCCTTAGATATGACAACCAGAGAAAAAAATACTTGTGACTTAATAAAGAATTAAAACGTTTCACACGTCAGCCCTCATGATAGTGTGACACTGGGGTGGCAGGGGCAAGGGAAGGAGACCCCACACCTGCTTAGACAGGATGCAGGAGGCTTCACAGAGAGTAGGCAAGTCATGTCCCTCACAGACGGAGGACAGCGTCTCTGGCGGGGAAGCAGCATGGCTCAGTGCACGATATATCCTAATTTAATACACATAACTCAAGGTCTTAGAGCCAAAGGCAAGTACGGAGCTGGCCATGGCAGCAGCACATGCCTGGAATCCCCGCCAGCATGGGTTACGTAAGAGTTCCAGGCCAGCCTGGGTTAGTTACATAAGAGTTCCAGGCTAGCCTGGGCCAGTGTGAGATCTTGCCACAAAACAAAATGAACCAAAACACACTGAAAAGGTCAGAAGGAATCTTTAAAAGTACAGTAGAAATCATAAGGGAAGATGGTTAAAAACAGATTTAAAAATTCAATTAATATAACCAGAGAAACAAAATTTGATTAACTCTCATTAAAAGAAAAACATTTTAGACATAAAAACATTTGGATATTTTTCAAGCTTATTTTGCATAATTTACAGACACACCTAATAAAAAGTTGAAGGGAAACTTCTACTAGTCAACAAGGGACAACCACCCTAATGTCGATGAAATAGATGGGGGGGGGGGGTAGGGAGCACTGTTGGGGACAAAGAAGACCCACTATCACACAATGGTGAGGGGAATTTCACCAGGGAGCAACCCATTATCTATTTACATGGACTTAATAACATTACTTCAAAATATTTTAAGCAAAAATTAGCAGAAACCCACTGCAAATTCAAAATCGCAGAAGGAACTTTTGGCACAGCTCTTTAGCCATTGACAAACCACACTGGTCAGAAACGCAGATGGAGGACTGGGGAAGGAAGAAGCTTGGACTGATGTACAACCAGTACCCGTCACTCAGAACCCACATCCCCCTCTAGCACAGGTTGACCACTTCAAATTCTGTCCATGAACCAGAATTCAAAGCTAATTTTAATACACACCAAAGATTTTTTTTTCTTTTTTTAAGACAGAGTCTCACATTGTCTCCCAGGCAGGCCATGAAGTGGCGACATTTCTGTCTCCAGCCCCTGAGTACCGAGAATGTGTGAGCACCACGCTCAAGAAAACACGGAGGAATTCGTATCAGTCACTCAATTAAAATGCTAGCTTGAATCGCTTACTTAAAGACTAACTAGATAAATTATATAAAGAAAACTAGAGTATGTTCTGAGAAAGTTCAGTGAGAAAGAAGTATAGACAAGAGGGAAATGCCACCTACTGTTTGCAGGGGGAGATTGTAGCAGATGGATAAAGAAGATTCAGACATTGCCATTTTCTTTCCTTCTTTTTTCTAATTCACTTAGCTATTTCACTAAGAATACTGATCACTGATTCAGACATACTTCAGCATGGATAATGGATCATTGAGTCAACACAAGACACAAGACATGCCTACAGGTGCTGAGATAGAATGGGGCTATTATATTCCAACAAGAGTGATGAGTATATAAATGACCCAAATATAAAGTAATAACTTTTCCATGTTTCTGTAGAAGTCCACAGGGAGAAGAAGTTAGTGTGGATTTGTGATGGGCTGAAAGGTTAGGGAGAAAGTAGCCTTAAAACATGAGTAGGTTTTGAATGTGGCTACGTAACAAGAGGCAGAATAGTTGGAAATTCAAGGTGAGCAACATACTCAAAGTGTATTTAGCACAAACAGTGCTTCTAGACCAAGCACTGACCAAGCATGAAGCAAAGGCCGCAAAGGTAGGTTTGGTACCAAATTATAAAAGGCTCTAAAAGCTAAGCAAAACAGTGAAGCTTTGGTCCATAGGTAGTAGACATGTAGGCACAGGGTCTGTTGTTCAAGTTTCTTGATGTATCCGGTGCAGTGATGTGGATGCGGCTCCGGGAGTTAAGTCTGCAGACTGTGTCTGTTGGACAAGCCTGGGGTCATGGAGGTCTCAGCTAGGAGACCAATAGTGAAAACAGAAAGGAGTGGAGAGATTAAGGACATAGGGCAAAGAAGAAATCCTGCCGACAACTGGCTGAACCAGCAATACCAGTCAGAAGTGAGTCTGTGTTTCTTGATGGCAAGATGACTGGGAATACAGGAAATATATGAAAGGGTGGAAAATGAATTTACCCTCCTCAGATGTTGCTATTGCACTGTTAGTGAGAACAATATTAGAAATGTAGTCCTAAGGTCCTTGGAAAGCAATTATTTTATTATAAAATACATGATTTAAAATATAATTATCATTCAACTTCCCTGAACCTTCAGACGCCCTATTCCTTGACTTTCAGCCTTCCTTGTCCTCCCATCTCCTGCAGCTCGATCCCCCTTCCTCCAGGGTGCTGAACAACTCTTGGTCACATGGTTCACCCCCTGCCTGAGGGGACCAGCCCCGCTAAGCTCTTACAGAGACACCATGTGCTGGCCAGTCTCCAGAGCCTTTATTCTCCATCCACCATGGACTCAGAGCATGGTGTCAGCTACTTAGGAATTGCTGCTCAAAAGTAGAAATCAAGAAGAACCTCAAAAGATTCTTAAATTTAGTATTTTACCAGGAAAACTGCCTGTTCTCATTCATTGAGGATAACTTTTTGGAAATGTACTAAAAACACATTTATTGAAGTAAAAAAGCTACAGGCAACCAGCTTCTCTCCCATTTTAATGAATCTCCGAGTCCTGGTGTTCTTAATACTGTCTTGTTGTTTTGAGACAGGGTCTCACTGTGGTAGCCCAGGCTGGCCTGGAACTCATAGAGATCTGCCTGCCTCAACCTCCCTAGTTCTGCTATTAAAGGAATGTTCCACCATGTCTGGCTTTAGTGCCGTCTTTTAACTCAGTGCAGACAGCTCAGTGGTTCAAATGTTCTAATCACAATGTGATTAAGTCACACATTAAGGGATTATAACAGAAAAAAATACAGATGTAAAAAAAGTCACAATAAAAAAGAATTAGAATTTGGAGGATGAACTACAAAGTCTTTCCAATCTCCCGAAACAATAGCTACTGTCTATTAGAAGAGAAGAACAAAGACCAGTTAGTTATCTTGTATTTACGTATTCTATATTAAAGCAAAACGTCTTGTTTGGGCTTTTCATACTAGCGATTTCTCGTGATGGTTTGCTAGCAATGTTGAACAGACCACTTTCCCGAAACTGCTACAGTTCAGAAGGTTTTCGCAGTGTTCTTTATAATCTCTCTAGGCTGATAACCATGAACCCGTTTTGAAAATGAACACCACACTGAGACTGTTTTTCTTCCAGCATCGCGTTGTCCTACATAAAGAGAACAGAGCACCCCCACTCCCCTTCATCTTGCCCTTTTTACCTTTAAAGGCCCCTCTCATGGCCTCAGACAGTGAGAACTGCAGTCACCCTCTCCCCCAGTCCCTTTCACTCACCTACAGAATGGGCTGGGAATAGTAGGAATCACATAACATATCCCCCCATTCAGGCAAAATGACCTGAGGCTGGGGCCACAGGGCTCCTCGTGATCTACAACACACATGCATATGAAATAGAGAGAGCGGGTTAACCTTTTCTGATGCCACCAGGAACCGGACCGTCTAACCTAAGAACGAATCAGCATTTACAAGAGAACGAAGTTTTCTTTTTCTCAGGTGAAAACATCTTACTTCTCTCATTTCCTAGGCCAGGGTGTCTGTCCCTTTGAAAGAGAGGCCATTCTGTTCTAGGGGTCTGGCTGCCGACAATAATAAATCTAGAAGCTGTATAGCAGAGATCAGAAATCTGCAGTCAGATTACAGCACAGCGATGAGGGGCTTGCTACAGAACGGGCGCAGTCTGGAGAGCCCGTGTGATACAGACACATCCTGAACAAAGCTGTATTTAGATTCTTACTCTGCTTTTGATGTCTCAAATATATTTTAAAAATTCTGAAATTGTAGTGGAAAAAATTTAGATAATTGAAACAGATTCTGATTTCTAAAAAAAAAATCTTTACATATCAATGTCAAAACTCAAAGGAAATATAATCGAATAAGGTTTGATTTGCAAGGGTATTTCAGTTACAGCTCGAACTAGGGTCTTAAGGAAAACTGAAAACTTAAACTGTTGCTTAAACACAGCCTAAATGTTCAGAATACCGAGGAAAAGAACCATGTCTTCTCTCCTGATTTCCTCTTTCCCTACTTTTTCTCTAGCTTTACTTTCTCTTTCACCTTTCTGTAATCAGTCTTCATCAATTACTATTTACGATGAGAAACTTGAGAACTTCTCCCTAAAGAGACCATCATATTGCTTTAAGATTGCATGTTGCTAGTTCCTGACTGTTTCTGTCCAAAACATGATCTAGATTCATCTAACGTGCAAGAGAAAATGGTATTACTTCCATTTGGCATTCAATGTGGAATTAAAATATAATACACCACTAAAAAGTCTTGCTAGTATATTGGCCTCTAAACCACTGACGCCTGTTAGGATAAAGTTGTAAGGAGCTCCAAATCCCAGTCTGAATTTTTAAAGTTTAAATTTTCCTTTTACTTTGAAATGAGAAAAAAATGTGTTCAGCTTCTCATGGCAACTATGAAAGCATATTTTAAAAAGTATAAAAAGTAAAGAGGGAAAAACCCCAGACATACAAAGGATTTAAGTGTTTAAAAAGAAAGTAAACTGGCCTAAACTAGTTTTTTTTTGACTCCCTTCTCTTATACAATATCATGTTTCTTAATAATCTAACTTCTGACATTATGTAACAATTTAGGAGTAAAATAAAATGCTAATTATCATTCCACCAGAACCAGGAACGGCCACATTTTAAGATTAAGGATGGAATGAGACAGCCACACTGGAATCAATGTCTCTGACTTTAACTGCATTACAAGTTACCTCTCGGTAATACCTGCTGTTTTATCAGTAAAGGAAACTTGTCTGACTTGAATTACTGCCTCTGAATATACTTTTATCCTGATTTCATTCAGTTAGTATTTGAGAAGTTGATACAAGAGAGAAAGCTAGAATCTGTCACTTTGTAAAAATAACAAAAAAAAAATCAAACAAACAATAAAACATGTAAGTAAAAAGTAACATAGTTGTATGTTATATAGGTCTTTTAAAACTAGAATGTTTCTGGAAGACTTTACATGGGAGACAATATATAACTTTATATCAATATACATTTGCTGTTTTATTGCTAAGCAAAATTCACACATAGACAAAAAGTATGAACTTACAAGAAATTACCTGTTGGCATCTTAATTTTTAAATAGCTTCATTCTTGGTGAAAGGATTAGGGTTGAAAGACAGCACCTAAAATAATTTAAAATTTATATTTTAGGGGAAATTATCTTGCTTTTGAGGGCATTATAAAGTGTCAAATGTTCAATCAGCAAAGCTAAAATGTTGAAAAAACGTGCATGACAGAATTTGAGTGTCTTAGCTACACACATTCTGCTGAAACACGAACCGAGCAAACAAAGGCCAGCGCTGAAAGGTTAGCTTTGGGTAAGGCTTCAGTGTTGCCAAACGTGCACAAAGACGTCAGCAGCATGGTCGATTGAGTCATTTCGGGACATCTGTGCTTTTCCATGAGGCTTCTCAGAAAGCTAACTTCCCAGAAGAACCCATACCTCCCAGTTTTCCAACTTGTTGAAGATGGGTCCTCCTTGGAGAAAAATCTCAAGAGCACGAAAAAGTTTTGCACTTCGGTCACAATGGTAAAACTTCTCTAAGTGCTCTTCCCTGTCTAGTAGAAGTCGCACACCCTGCCTGTCAATCCACTGACACATGCCTTGCTTTAAACAGCACCTGCCATTTGGCAAGGCAAGGTAAATAAGGAGACTTGTGTGTGACGTTTGCTACTCTAACAGAAACAAAGGCACCGGCAAAGAGCTGAAAATGTCGTACTTACATCGTGACTGCAGGTTCCTGACTTAGTAAAGACACTGCAGTGAACGCTTGATCCACTGCTTCTGACAAGAACAGGTGCAATATCAAAATCTTCGCTGACCAATCAATCTCTTTTACAGTCAGATGGGGGTGAGGGAGAGAGGGAGGGAGAGGGAAGGAGGGAGGAAGAGAAAAACAATCAAGAACCAACACATAGTAGAGTAAAAGTATACCGATTCCTTCTTTTTTTCTCTCCCCCGCAACAAACAGGGCTTACCTCAGCAAACATTTATATTCCCATACAAAAGTAAATTTTGCTAGACATGCAGCGTTTCACAAGTTTTTGAATACTGATCGCTTCGGCAGCGGTGACTTGCACTTTACAACAAATCAAAAATCTGGCTTACGTCCCTTCAGTGTGGGCGAGGTCAAGGCAGACCAAGGTGTGCACAGAGGTCAGGAGCAGGCAGCCGAGGGAACCACTCCCACATTATTTCCAAACTGCAAGCAGGCAGGATTTCACCCAGGAAGTTTGCTGCACTAGGTGGCACCCTAAAGCACGGTCCAAGTTTCAGAGTTATGAAATTGAGCCACTTTCTTTAGTCTTTACTCATCTCTGCGTGCCCTGCTAACTTTCGAGTGTTATGTAAGCTTGTGGAGAAACAGCATTTTAATGCAAAACTAATGGGCAGGCGAACTACAGGGCTTAAAAAATAATTCCCTTATAGACTATGTAATATTTATACATAATGACGTGGACCTACAAAACTGAAGGCAACAAAAGCTGTAACCGAGCTCACCCCTATGTGCCAGCCGGAGATGGTGTAACTAGTGGGTCTGATAATATAAGCCACCTGAGAACCGAGACAAAGCCATTTGAGCACGCTGCTGCGGTCTCCTTGAATCCTGGTGTGTCAAGTCCTGTTGTGTCTGGAGAACGCTGTCTCCTCGGAGCCATCCGTCACCTCTGGCTCTTACAATCTTTCCACCTTCTTCTGTGTATGCGATCCCTGAGCCTCATATATACTAAGAAAAGTTCCAAAAACCATGTTTTAAAATATCAATCTATAGATCTGTCTAAATGAAATCCGGGTGTTTACTTCACATAATTATCTAAGGTATACTAAGCATTTGGATGGTGATGTGTTCTAAAAATCACAATTCAGATAACATTACTTCATGGGTACAAAACACAAACACATTTGTTTTATAAATATATATATATATATATATATATATATATATAGAGAGAGAGAGAGAGAGAGAGAGCTATAGTCAAAAGCTTATATATATTATATATGTAAAAGCTTTCGACTATAGATTTATTTTCATTGCCACAATTATCTCCCACATTCAAAGGAAATTTTTATAGCTATAGTAATTACATACATATGTACATATATATACATAAATCATTTTAGCACACAGTATTTGAGGCTAAAAATGAGATGATAAAAATATCCTTCACTATTTTATTTGAATTAGGAAGCTATTATACTGCCAATAGTTTAGGAATGAGCCCTAAAGATCATGTGGGAAATCACGTGGTTTTATGCCATTCAAGATACATTTATTAAGAGAAATATCACAATTTGTACTGAGTATCATTTATACACTAAAAATTAGTGGCAAGGAGAGCTATGTGATTCCTTATTTTATCATTTAAGACAGAGTCTTGCTGTATAGCCCAGGCTTGCCTAAAATTTGTAGTCCTTTTGCCTTAAACTCCCAAATGCTGAGTTTGCAGATGTGAGCTACCTGGATGCATGTGATTCCATCTTAGAAAATAGGATTTCCAAGCTGGCATTTCACTGAATGGAAGCCTTGGTGCTTAAGAACAATGTCTCCATTTACTGTGAACACGTGTGCTAAGTGGTGAGACTCTTAAACAAATGCCCTCCTCCTGCTGGACACAGGACCGACAAGCATAAAATGAGTAACTCAAACAGTGTCTGGCTGAGTCATTGTTGTGGTTTGGATCGTAAGCTTATGTGTTGGATGGTTGGTTCCTATCTGATGGCACAGCTGGGAGGTGTCAGAGCCTTTAGGAGATGGGACCTAGTGGAGGGAGTTAGGCCGTTTGACTTGGCCCTTAGTGCATCTCACAGGTACATAGCGACCCTGGCCCATCCTGTTTCCTGGACACCGAGATGAAGGGCTTTGCTCCATGTTCTCTGAGGTGATGTTCTGTCTCCCACAGGCCCAAAAGTAACAGTGCCAACTAACTACGGAACAAGGCTGTGAGCCAAAATAAACAACCTCTTTATTTTACTTTTCTCAGTGTTTCCATAGTGACAGAAAGCTGAACAAAAAGCCAAGGTGGTCAACCAGTTGTTGACAGGCCCAAGGCCAGGATGTGTTCGGGCACATATGTGGAAGGTGTACAGTTCACAGGAGTGTGAGTTTGGTGGAGAAGGAACAAGGAAGGTAGACCCCAGGCATAATCATCCAAAGAGCAGCAGGAAGTCCCTGAAGAGTCTTTGGCAATGGAGTTGCATGGTCATATTGGCAAGTTAGGAAGTTCATTTTAATGATAGTATAGAAAATATTTGGCATCAGAAAAATATTATTAATTTTAGTAATCAAGTATAGTGGAGAAGTAAAGTAAATAGAAATCAGGATAAAGAACAGCAATTAAAGGTGTCCTTAAGAGGCATACCATAGAAAGCAGAGTAAGGAAGAAAAGAATCAAAGGTGGTTTTCAAATGCTGCTGCAATTAAACACAGTCTAACTATCAGGTAGATGAACTGATGAGAAGCCTCTTCAGACCAACTTGAATCACTAAATCACAACAGTGCCAATATCAAGTTTTGACAAGGATACAGAGAAACCAGGACCCACACTCACGGCTGGCGAAACTATAAAACAGTACATCTACTTTGGGAAATACTTTGGGAGTTCTTGAAAAAGTTAAACACAAGGGCAGGGAATCCAACTCAGTGACAGTGCTTGCAAGGCCAGCAAGTCAATTCCCAGGGCCACAGGGGGGAAAAGTTAAGTATACACTAAGCATATAAATGCATATGAAAGAAATGAAAGCACAGGTCTACGTGAAGACCTTATGTAAGTTTTTAAAACAGCTCCATTCTTGCTGTCCTCAAAGTAGAAAGTATCCACATATCCATCAGCTGACAAGGATAAACAAGCTGGGGGTGAGCACGCAATGGAATACTGCTCATATATGTGAAGACATGGATGAACTTAAACATGCTCAGTGAAAAAGTGAGTTACAGAAGAGCACACATATGATTTTACTCATGTGAAATGCATAGAGAGGCACATCTGTAGAGACAACAGTAGAGTAGTAGCTGCCTGGGCTAGAACCACAAGCTAGAGGTGAATATGAGCAATCTTTTCAGAGAGACAAAACTGTTACAGAACTGGGTTATGGAAATGGCTATACAACTCTGTAAATGTAAAAATGTCAACAGAATGACTCATGTGTAATTCTACTGTCGAAGACAAGAGAATACAGAAATATAATCCATGAGTAAGATAATGATTCTTACCTGAAATACTGTAATGTTTTGAAGGAAAATGGCCCCCATAGACTCATTGAGGGCATTATTGGAGATTTCTACTTTTGGGAGGAAGTGTGTTACAGGAAGGGGGAGGGGGGCTTTGAGGTTTCAAAAGCCCAAGCCAGGCCTAGTGGATCACGGTCTCTTCCTGCTGCCCTAGAAATCCAGGTGTAGAATCTCAGCTACCTCTCCAGAACCATGTCTGTCTGCTTGTTGCTGTGCTTCCCATCATGACAACGGACTACACCTCTGCAACTGTAGCCGGTTCTAGTGAAATGGTTTCCTTTATTAGAGTTGCTGTGGTCATGGTGTCTCTTCACAGCATTAGAAACCTTAAGACAGACATACTAAGCTTTTAAAAGACTTATTTATGTGTGGGGGGGGGCATGCCATGTGTGAAAAAGTACCTGCAGAGTCTAGAGCAGTGGTTCTCAGCCTTAATGCTGTGACCCTGTAATACAGTTCTCCAAGTTATGGCAAACCCCAACCATAAATTGCCACTTTATAACTGTAATTTTGGTACCACTATGAATCGTAAAGATCTGATATGCAACCCCCAAAGGGGTTACGATCCGGTTGAAAACCACAGGCCTAGAAGAAGGCATCGGATCCCCTGGAGCTGTAGTCAGTTGTGAGCATCACACCATGGTGCTGGGAACCAAACTTGGGTCCTCTGGAAGAGCATCAAGTGGTCTCAATGCCACCTCTCCTGCTCCCTAGTCTTCAGGTGCCGTGAGGACATGCAGGAGTCTGAAAATGCAGGAAACCAATAAGACCAGAGAAGGTGGCCTCTGGACTTGGATCCCTTAATTATGCATGTGTGTGACAGGCCAGGTACTGTCTACTGCACTGAACACTGGTGGTTGAAGCAGGGCCAAGGAAGCAGAAGAACAAGAGAAAAGCCATAGTCCCTCTCCCCAGGGGTGAGCTCTTCCTAGCAGATTTCCAATGTTTACCTCTATAATTCAGATGTAAATCCTCATTTCTGTGTCTATCACTCTAGACAAGGTCCAGTCTCTTAACACTATCCCACACTTCTTTAAACCTTTCTTCATTTCAACATTTAATAAGTTACCTGTTTCTCCTCTTGGCAACACTTGTAATGAGATAGGTGGTCCCTTGGTATTTGCCAGGGATTGAGTCCAGGACTTCTTTTTTTTCTAGTTTTTCAAGACAGGGTTTCTCTGTGTAGCTTTGATGCCTGTTCTGGCACTAGCTCTGTAGACCAGTCAGGCCTTGAACTCACAGAGATCCGCCTGCTGGAATCAAAGGCGGGCGCCACTACCACCTGGCTTGGGTCCAGGACTTCTTACAAAGACCACAACCCATGAGCACATTTCCTATGTGTATCCTTTTTTGTATATTTTAATCTTTTCCAGATGACTTATAATATCTAACCTAACACAATGCCAATACTATGTAGGTAGTGGGAACAGGATCTTGCTCAAGAAATAAACCTCTACACATTCAACACAAATGTAACTTCTCCTGAGTATTGTGGATCCATAGGTGATTGAGCCATTGGTTGTAGAGCCCAGCAAGCAAGGAGCCCACTGGGTAAGGATGCCAACTACACTTCTACATCTTCATAAGCGGGGGGTCAGTATACAGACTGACTTTTAAATATTTATTTCATACATAGGAGTGTCTTACCTTCAGGTATGTGAATACATCACATGTGTGCCTGGTACCTGTAGTAGCCAGAAGAGGGCACCAGATCACCCTGGAATCAGGTTGGTGATTGTGATCATCAAGAGATAGTTGTGAGTCACCATGCAGGTGCTAAGAATAGAACTGGGGTCCTCTGCAAAAGAGGTGTTCTTAACTTCTGAGCCATCTCCCCAACCCCACAAGCTAACTTCTTTTTATAACTAACAGTACTGTCCACCCTGTCCCATTTCCCCTTCTTTCTTAGCTGCATCTTCACCCTTACATCATGATGATTTTAACATTTACATTCTGATCTACCATCCTAACGAACTATTTTATATTTTGCCTCTGACTTACTCTAAATTTTAAGAAACAATAAAAAAGTACTTGGATTATTAAGACTGTCCAATTAGAATTCGTGGACAGATTCATGAGGTTTGCAATAAAACAGCTTTTTCTCATGCAGTAGGGTCTCTTTTCTTACCCTCTTGAAGATGGTTTAAAATCATCTTACATTTTGTTTGCATCTTATTTGACTTTTTATAGATAGGAAGTTAAAGAGTAATATAATTTTAATATCACAAATATTAGCATCTTAATCATGCTATTTATTTCAGGCATTTCCCTTTCATTTCCCGAGACGTCTTCTCTTCCAGAGCTCTCCTGCATCTGACTGGCTGTCCTCTAGAACTGCTACCAAACAATCAAGCTGTCATTTCAAAGTTTCCCTTCCCTGGATTGATCCCCATTTCCTAGAGCCCCTATCTCCCATTTTGTTTGCTCTCTCATTTAGCTGGAGCCATTACCTAACGTTCTATAACAGGGTGCAGTACACACTTAAGAGTCCCTACATGATGAATGACATCTTTCTTTTCTCTTTACACATGATAGCATTTATATATGGTTATATTAATGTATATTGAAAAACAACTCCCAATTTGGATACTGTACTGCTATCTTTAGTGTCCAGCAGTGTAGACCAGAGGATAGTGCCTGCCTGCTCAGTCATTAAAACATTGTAAGTTACTTTTCTCCTCTCCCCTGAGTATGTGAGATCTTTTATTTCTGTGGAAGGTTCCAAAATTTCCTGAGAATGCTACCTAAACTTACCCTTGGAAAAGTTTTCAAGTAGTGCTAGATAACCACGTGGGGCATTCCTGGCTGAGTTTCACAGCCATCCATTATGGGCTTGGCTAACCTACTCCCCTCCACCACCGTTCTCTGCAGCCTTGATCTGGGGAGTTCAGGTTCCTCGCCTCACATCTATATTTGTTTACATGGCCCATTTTTTGACAACGTGTTGAGGGTTTTCCAGCTGTACCTTGTTGTATTCTTGCCTTTAGTGGTATATCAAGAGATCTTTAACTGCATATCTCTCCCATGGCTGTAATTAAGGGATGCAATAGCTTCTCTCATTTCTCACAATATACCAGTTAAAAACATCTTTAAGACTGGAGACACAGCTGCTCTTCCAGAGGACCAGAGTTCAAGACCCAGCATCCATACCAGACAGTCATAACTACCTGAAACATGCTTATACCCACACATACACGTAATTAAAAATAAAATCTTTTAAGAAGTATTTCTAGGTTCTGTTTGGTTCCCTTCATTTCATAACTTCCAGGCCTGGATGATCTGTAATCAAAGTTGTTTTTCCTGGCCTGTTTGAGAAGCCCGACTACTCACGTGTTTGAGCTGTTTGTTCTTGGTTGGCACTTCCAGATAAGAGGTGTCGATTCTGCCGATATTGCGAAAGTACATCTGTTTCCCAGCAGACCTCAAGCCCAGCATTCTGTACTCCCTGTACCTGGGCAGAACGTTTGACTGGCAGCTTTGTTTTGGGGAAGAGCTGGCCAGGAGCCCACTGACAGAGTCCAGCTATCAGATGACACAGAGAGAGGAACCTTCTCTTACAGCAGATGTAAATCCATGATATACCCTAGACCAAGTGCTTCTGTATGATGCATGTATATTTGTGTGGGTGGGACATGGGATGAGTTTGTTTCTTCAGACAAGGTCTCAACTAGTTGGAGCTGGTCTGGAACTGCGGAGCCTAAGCTGGCCCTAGACTTGCGGCAGCCTGCCTGAGCTCCCAAGTCTTATGACTGTGGGGATATGCTATGTGAGGGGGGGGGGGCAGAAATACCTGACAGGTTGAAAATATTTAAGGATTATAAACATGTAAAATCATACAGAAATATGTCACACAAGCTGTTACGGTTTGTATGCTTATATCCCCTTAAAAATTCATATTGAACCTTAATTTCCAATGACACAATGTTAAGAGGCTTCTACAAGGCAATTGATTCAAAAGGGATCCTCCCTCATGAATGGAACTAAGATCATAAAAGAGAATTTGGGCTGGAGAGATGTCTCTTCTCACAGAGGACCAGAGTTCAGCTCCCAGCATCCACTGTAGGGAAGTAGGGAAAGGTACAGCTGTCTATAACTCCAGTTCCAGCGCTTCCAACACCCTCTCCTGGTGTCTACAGACACCTGTGTGTGCATGTGGCTCTCTCTCTCTCTCTCTCTCTCTCTCACACACACACACACACACTTCTAAATTTTTTTTTTAAGAAGCTTTATAGAGTATCCGGATTTGTCACCCTCTGTCCCTTCACGCCAGGACACTATGTTCTTCTCTGGAGGACTTGGAAACAAGGCTATAGCATAGCAGCTGAGAGCATCCTCACCATCTCTCTCACTCGCACCTTGACACTAGATTCCAAGTCTCCAGAGCTGTGGGAAAATTGCCATGTGTAGCTTACTAACAGGCATCCTTTCTAAGAAACGCATCTGTCACTGGTTTCATCCTTGTAAGATCATAGAAACACAGCCTACTGGTTATACAGCACACACACTATCCATCTGGTTATACAGCACACACACTATACATCTGACTATACAGCACACACACTATACATCTGGTTATACAGCACACACACTATCCATCTGGTTATACAGCATATACACTATACAGTTGGCTATACAGTATACCCACTATACATCTGACTATACAGAGTAACTATTTACATTTGGCTATACAGCATACCCACTGTACATCTGACTATACAGCATATCCACTGTACATCTGACTATAGAGCATACCCACTGTACATCTGACTATACAGCATACCCACTGTACAGTTGGCTATACAGCATCAACTATGGTACATTAAGAGATACAGCAAACCCATTACTCTGCATGTGGTGCAACAGTGACTGAAATGTCATTACCTAGAATGCAGCTATATCCGCAGCACTTTCAATTTATATAGCAATGTTATTTAAGACAGAACTAAGTTTACATGGTTTAAAAATCCTAAAATATTTACCATCCGACTGTTTACAGAAATTTTGCTAGCCTTTTATTTAGAGCCAATAACCACAGTGGAAGTCCCATTTTCATTGGATTTCTTTGATGGTGTGGTCAATTGATAAGCTAGAATTAACCAGACCAGCTCAATACAAAAGATTCAGTTTAATAATTGGGAAAAAGGGAAACTCACATGACCAAGGGTCCAGTGAATACCAGGAGCAAACACCAGGAGTGCAGAGAGAACAAAGAGAGGGAGACAAGTGCACCTGGATGTTTTTATCTTTTTTTTTCTTGGCCTCAGGGGGACACACCCTAAACAAAATGTGATTGGCTGAACTCCATCATTTCTTCAGGAAAAGAGTTTCCTCCTTGAGCGACTGCCCTCCTCATAGCTTGTTTTTAAAGGAAACAAGAGGGAAGGGGCTGTTTCCACAGTTGGCTTACATGCTGACTTCAACTGCCACCCACCAGTTGCACTCAGTCCTATTACAGTTACCCAGGTCTTGCCAGGTGAAACTGAATTCTCTGTGACTGGAGGATGCTAAGGCACCAGCCTCGCTGTCCTGCAGCACATCCTGAGCTTTGGTGTCAATCTACCAACATCCTCCAGAAACAGTTAAAAACACTATCTGCTAGCAGGAAACTTTACTCCCCATTCCTTTTATTACTGCTGTTTTAAGGTTGTTCATTTTTATGGTCCCCTAGTTAATTTTACTGCCATGTGAAGCTGAGACAAGATTGTAACCAATATACCTCATTAATCCATCAGAACCAGGAAACCATTTCCCAATATTACCTTTCCTTCTGATAGATACAGAATAGAAAGATCTTATTAGTAAAAACAAACAAAAAACCATTTTTCTCTAATTTCAAAATACTAGGAAAGACCAAAAGAAAAATCATATAGCAAATGTTATGAATAGGGGAAATATAAAAAGTCACAAGATGACAACTACAGAAGATAAAGAAATACTCATTAATTCCTATTACGTGTACATGTGCGTGTAGGTCAGAGCTCAGCCTCAGGTACTGTTCCTCAGGTGGCACCCACCCTAGATTCTTTGAGACAGGGTCTCTTATTAGCATGGGTCTCATTGATTATGCTAGGCTGGCTGCTAAGCAAGCCTCAGAGTCCCCTGTCAGTGTGTGCCATCAAGTCTGGCTTTTTTGTTGTTTGAAATGTGAGTTCTGGGGGTAGAGCCACGGCCCTGAGCTTCCATGGCAAGCACTCTTCTATCTCCTCAATTGTCTCAGTTCCAATTCCACTGCTGTGAAGAAACACCATGACCAAGGCAACCTTATTGTAGAAACGTCTAACTGGTGCTTGCTTACAGTTTCAGGGGCTGAGTCCATGACATCATGGTGGGGAGCTGAGAAGCGTGGTGCTTTACATCCTGATCCACAAGTAACAGGCAGGGAACCCCTGGGCCTGGTGTGGGCCCATCCCTCAGTTACACTCCTCCTCCAACAAGGTCATGCCTAGTAATTTTTCCTAAACAGTTCCACTAACTGGGGACCAAGCATTCAAACATATAAGCCTAAGGGGCCATCCTCATTGAAACCACTAAACCAGCCCAAAATCTTTGCTTTCTATTAAATGTAAATATTCTTGGAGATTTTACTTTTATTAATATGTAAACTGACAGGAGTTTGAGAGCCTTTCAATATTTTATAACAGAATCCTGCATCAGTAAGCAAAAGCACCTGACACAGTTCATCTATGTGCAGTGTATGTAAACTGCTTTGCATGACCACTTGTGTGCTGCTACTCAACTTCTCACGTTTCTCTACGTGAGACTATGCATCTCTTTATTTATTATGTATACAGTACTCTCAGTATTCTGTCTGCATGTATGCCTGCAGGCCAGAAGAGGGCACCAGATCCTATTATAGATGGTTGTGAGCCACCATGTGGTTGCTGGGAATTGAACTCAGGACCTTTGGAAGAACAGGCAGTGCTCTTAACCACTGAGCCATCTCTCCAGCCCCCCTATGTATCTCTTTAGAGTAAAAAGCATTTTATTTCCTTTGTAGATCCTTCACCATTTGGTACTAAGTAGAAATATAAAAGATCGGGTAATTTAAATTATGCTGTCAGTTGAATATAACAGTGGGACATTAAATTTATGTACAAGGGTCCAAAAGTAGAGCTGAGAATACTGCAAGTAAAAACAGACTAATAATTTTGTCCATATGAATGGACGAACCTCCATATCTATCACCATGCACAAAACTCAAGTCCAAATTGATTAAAGACCTCAATATAAATCCGACCACACTAAACCTGACAGAAGAGAAAGTGGGAAGTAGTCTTCAACACATGGGCACAGGAGACCACTTCCTATGTAGAACCCCAGGAGCACAGACAATAAGAGCAACCATGAATAAATGGGACCTCCTGAAACTGAAAAGCTTCTGTAATGCAAAGGACACTGTCATTAAGACAAAAAGGCAACCTACTGAATGGGAGAAGATCTTCACCAACCCCACTTCAGACAAAGGTCTGATCTCCAAAATATATAAAGAACTCAAGAAACTAGACATTAAAACTCTAGTTAACCCGATTAGAAAATGAGGTACTGAACTGAACAGAGAATTCTCAACAGAAGAAGTTCAAATGGCCAAAAGACACTTAAGGTCATGCTCAATCTCCTTAGCGATCAGGGAAATGCAAATCAAAACAACGTTGAGATACCATCTTATACCTATCAAAAACACCAATGATAGCCTATGCTGGAGAGGATATGGAGTAAGGGGAAGACTCATCCATTGTTGGTAGGAATGCAGATTTGTGCAACCACTTTGGAAATCAGTGTGGCAGTTTCTCAGGATCCAGTAATTCCACTCTTGGGAATTTACCCAAGAGATGCCCAATCAGACTACAAAAACATTTGTTCAACTATGTTCATCATAGCAGCACTATTTGTAATAGCCAGAACCTGGAAACAACCTAGGTGCCCCTCAATAGAAGAATGGATAAAGAAGGTGTGGCACATATATACTTTAGAGTTCTATCCAGCAGTTAAAAAAAACAATGACATCTTGAATTTTGCATGCAAATGGATGGAAATAGAAAACACTTTACTGAGTGAGGTAACCCAGACCCAAAAAGATGAATACGATATGTACTCATAAGTGAATTCTAGCCATAACCAAAAGACATTGAGCCTATAATTAGGGATCCTAGAGAAGCTAAATAAGATGAACCCAAAGAAAAACATATTTATCCTCCTGGATATTGGAAGTAGAAAAGATTGCTGGGCAAAAGTTGGGAGCACAGGGGTGGGGGTGGAATGGGGGGAAGAGGAGATGGGGAGAGAGAAGGGAGAAGGGGAGGATTGGGGAGAACTTGGGGGAATGGGATGGTTGAGATGGAGGAAGCGTGGATATGGGAGGTGGGAAGAAGATATCTTAATTAAGGGAGCCATTTTAGGGTTGGTAAGAGACTTGTCTCTAGAGGGGTTCCCATGTGTCCAAGGGGATGTCCCCAGCTAGGTCCTTGGGCAGCAGATAGGGTGTCTGAACTGGCCTTCTCCCATAGCCAAACTGATGAATATCTTGCATATCACCATAGAACCTTCATCTGGCGATGGATGGAGATAGAGACAGAGACCCACATTGGAGCATTGGACTGAGCTCCAAAGGTCCAGATGAAGAGCAGAAGGAGGGAGAACATGAGCAAGGAAATCAGGACCATGAGGGGTGTGTCCACCCACGGAAATGGTGGGACTGATCTAATGGGAGATCACCAAGGCCAGCTGGACTGGGACTGAACGAGCATGTGATCAAACCGGACTCTCTGAATGTGGCTGGCAATGAGGACAGACTGAGAAGCCAATGATAATGACACTGGGTTTTGATTCTACTGCATGTACTGGCTTTTGGGGAGCCTAGTCTGTTTGGATGTTCACCTTCCTAGACCTGGATGGAGGGGGAAGGGTCTTGGACTTCCCACAGGGCAGGGCACCCTGACTTCTCTTAGGACTGGAGAGAGAGGGGGAGGGGGAGGGAAATGGGAAGATGGGAGGAGGTGGAAATTTTTAACAAATAAATTTTAAAAAAGAAATTAGGTGGTATAAATCCAATATTATCCTGATTCAGTACAGCACCGGCTATTCTGAGTCCCTTACCTCACCATTAGACTGCAGAACTAGCTTAGCAATGTCGTTAGAATAACTAGTCAGGAATGCTGACTGGGTTTGCACTGGATCTGTAGACTAGACTGGGAAGAAATGAAATGTCATCAAACTGAATGTTTCTATCAGTTCTTCCTTATGTCTTTCACTTTGGAGTTTTGTCATACAACCTTATGTATATTTTGTACTTAAGCCTGCACAGTTCTTATTTGGGGGAGTTAATGTTAATATTTTCCTTTTAATTTCCAATTCTGTTCATATTTATTCAATGACAGTAAACAGGAGGATGATCGGCTTTTACACACTAATCTTGTAACCTTGCTGTAATTGCTTACTAGGTAAAGATTTTATTCTTTTGTATTACCCACAGAGAATCATTCTGTGCACAAAGATAGTTAAGTCTTCCTTCTCAATTAGTATATTTTAATTTTTATTTTCTTCTCTTAATGCATCAGCTAGTAATCTAGTGCTGTGTTGAAAAGAGGTAAAAGTGGATCTTTTCATATTCCTGGTATCAGCAAAAGGCTTCCTGCCTTCTCACCATGTAAACAGGTGATAACTGGTCTTTATAGGCTGAAAAACATCCTCTCTGCTTTTGATAAGTCTTTCTCGTGAAAGGATGTTGAATCTTTGTCAAATGTATTTATTGATTGATTTTCCTATTAGTTGGTTGATGTTATAGATTACAGAACTTCATTGTAGAATGGTGAATCAGCCTGATATAAGGCAGATAAATTCCACTGGTTGTGACATATGTTTCTATTTATGCATCATTAGACTTTATTACATTGAGGGATCTTGTATCCCTGTTCATGGGAGACAAAGGACAGTTTTTTTAAAAAAAAAATCTGGAAACACACTTGGTTTTTGTAATAGGGCTCTAAGAACCTTACAGAACGAATTAGAAAGCATTTCTTTTGCTTCCACTGTAGAGAATTGGTATTGTTTCTCTCTTAGTGTCGACAGACACCACACTGAGTCATCTAGGGCTGGTTCTTCCTATTTTGGATAGTTATAAGCCACCAGTGCAATTTCCTTAACAGAGATATATTCGAATTGTTTCTTCCTCTGCGAGTCAGATTGGATCCTTCAAGACATTGGTCCATTCCACCATGGTTGTCAAATTTGTAACATATTCATTCATATTTGTTATTTTTATTGCCTATGCAATTTATAATGTCCCTCCTTTTGGTGTTTTTGGAAACATGTTGGTGCATTCAAGTGCCTGTGTGTGTGAAAGTAGGCACATACATGTATCACATGTAGGTACAGTCCACAATCCATCCTGTTTACTTCTGTAACTCATCAGTTCAGCTTGGCTGACTGACAACCATCCCCAGGGACCAGCCTGTCTCTGCCTTCCTAATGTAAAATCAAACGGCGCATTACCACACCCACCTGTTCACAGGGCGCAGCAGCTTCAGTTTGTGCACCAAGCACTTTCCTGACTGAGATATTGACCCAGTCTCTCTTCCATTTTTCATATTGGCTATATGCAGTGAAAGATTAATGTAACGACAGTTCAGAACTTTCCTCCACTTTCAAAAATGGACGGATTGTTTAGCTAGAAAATCAATAAAGAGGGTCAGCAAGACGGTTCGGTGGATGAAGGTGCTTGTTGTCCAGCCTGATGACCTGATATCAAGCTCAGGAACCCACATGGTGGGAAGGAAAGACTCATCTTCTGCCAGATGTCTTCAGAGTCTACCTATGCACTGTGGCACAGGCACCCCCTGCCCCCCCCCCGCCACAAATAAATGAAGAAAGAAAATCAACAAAGAAACAAACGAATGAACAAAAGATGAATTGGCCAAGTATGCTGGTTCCTCTAACACCAGCATTCAGGAGGTACAAACTGGAAGACTGGACACTGAGGCCAACCTGGGCTACACAGTAGCAAGATATCATATCAAAAAATAAACAAAAGCCAAGAACTATAAAGAAAAGAACAGAAAATTGTATTTGCTCAAAATTAAAACTGCTACTTTCTGTGTAGAACCATTAAGACAAAAAAAAAAGTCACGCCACAGGTTGGAAGAAGGGTGTTTATGTGCCTATCCAAAGAAGCACTTATATCTAACATACATGTATTCAAAAACTGCAGAGGTAAGATGGCTCAGTTTTAAAATGAAGGAAATGTGAGGCCTTTTTGCCAAGGAAGATATTGAACAGCTGGTTAATAAGCACATGGGAAAGTGCTCAAAACCCATAGTCATTAGACAACAGCGACTGTAAAGCCACAATGAAGTCCACAGAGCTGTTAGAAAAAGGTCAGACAAGCACAAGGCCATGAATCAGTTCTCATTCTTGATGGGAGTGTCAAGAACAGTAATGACTTTACAGAAGAGTGCTAAATCTTCTTACAACCTCCTCTATGGGGGAGAGCCTTCAAGATGGAGCCTCATGGGCTCTACTTCCTAGCATTCACAGCCCAGACAATCTTTTCCCTCTGAATGTGGCTTGGACTTATTAACTCACTTGTGCAGCCCAGAATACGGCAACATGATCAGAAGTACTTCCAAGACTGGATTTTAAAGAGAATGGCTTCCTTCCTGGGTACTTTGTCTGCTCTCAGCCTGTTTCACTCCTAGGAAAGTCAGCCGTCTTGTCAGGAGGTGATTGACAGCCAGGACTGGTAGGAGTAGAGTCTAAGGCAGGTGGTTCCTGGGGTGAGCATGCTCCCTGCTGACCCCTTGACTGGCTGGGTCATCCCGCGACTCCTGACCTAACACAACAGTGAGATGACACATTCTGTTGCTTTCAGCTTCTGAGTATCTGCTGTGCAACACTAGAGAACTAATGCGCCTAGTATACAGCTAATTATTGCATCCCTATATACTTACCTAAGGGAAATTTTTAAAAAAGCAAGTCTGCACTTAAAACAAAGAAGTGTATCCAGGTGGTGGTAGCACACACCTTTCACCCCAGCACTTGAGAGGCAGAGGCAGGAGATTCTCTGAGTTCAAGGTCAGCCTGGTCTACAGAGTAAGTTCCAGTACAGCCAGGGTTACAGAGAAACCCTGTCTTAAAAAAACAGATAGATAAATCAGTAAAGTGCAAATTAATCTTCAGGCTACCATTATTCACAACAGGCAAACTGGAAAACCCCAAATGTCAATCAACAGGTGAGCAAATAAATTGTGACATATTTATATAAAAGAACAGAGGTCAGTGAAACGGAACAAAATGGAGACACACATGGACCAGCCTCAAAGACAATGAAAGAAGGAAGCCTTAAATGATTTCCTCTCTCTCTCTCTCTCTCTCTCTCTCTCTCTCTCTCTCTCTCTCTCTCTCTCTGTGTGTGTGTGTGTGTGTATCCATGAAAATGATTTTTTAAAGTTTTCCAATATAAGGACTTGGAATGCCATACTAGTTACTGTTTCTCAGACTCCAGTGTGTACCAAAACTACCCGGAGAGCTGGTGAAGAACAGACTGATATCTTTACCCAAGATCTTCTAGTTCCACAGTTTGGTGAGGAGACGCAGCATTTGTGAAGAGTTCCCAGGTGATACCGATATCATCTGGTCCCATTAGGTGGCTGGCAGCTTTGAATGTGTGTAACACTCTGTGCTGTGTAACATCTTTTTTTAATTATTTATTTATTTTCAAGATTTATGTATTTCTTGTGTATATAATGTTCTGTCTGCACATATATCCCTGCAGGCCAGAAGAGGATACCAGATCTCATCACAGAGGGTTGTGAGCTACCATGTGGTTGCTGGGAATTGAACTCAGAACCTCTGCAAGAATAGTCAGTGTTCTTAACCTCTGAGCCATCTGTCCAGCCCTGTGTAACATCTGTTGAGACATCAGAGCATGAATTTTGAGGGTGTCATTAGAAAGATGGCTGACCAAAACTTCCTACCATTCTTCCCGCCACCCCCGCTCCCCATCCAAACAATTAACAAAGAACTACATTTCAACCAAACTAACTGAGGGACAGTGGGGAACCGTGAAGCAGCAGCCGCTGCCACCCTGCGGAACACTTGCCCAGGGCAGCCACTGGGGAAGGAAAGCACTCTGCTTCTACCCCTCATCCCATCAGGCAGGAAGGGGTCTCTCTGCAGTATAAGGAAGAGCCCCAACTGTCGTAGGATATTTTACTCTTTTGACTTTTTGAGGGGCCCACTAGCCAACTCCCAAATAAACCACACGCAGAGGCTTATTCATAGTTATGAATGTCCGGCCTTAGTTTGGCTTGTTTCTTGTCAGCTTCTCTTAAATTATCCTGGCTGCCTTTGCCTGTGGGCTTTTTATCTTTCTATTTCTCTATACTTTACTTTGCTTCTTTCTCCAGGGCTTGCTGTGCAGCTGGGTGGCTACCCCTGATGTTCTCCTCTCCTTGTTCTCTCTTCTCCTAGAGTTCTCCTTTCATTTATCCTCTCTGCCTGCCAGCCCCACCTGTCCTTGCTCCTGCCTCACTATTGGCCGTTCATCTCTTTATTAGGACCAGGTGTTTTAGACAGCATCACAGAGTTAAGCAAATGCAGCATAAACAAGAGTCACACATCTGAAAATAATATTCCCCAACAGCCTGTCACACTGTGGGTAAACTACTGGAGACTCCCCTAGTTCTCCGGCACTGAGCCTAGAGACAGACTGAGCTTCCACCAGAAGCGTAGATGAGTGTAACATTAGGTTGGGTGCCATTCTGTAACATGAGCGCCAACTTGTTGGGGTTTGTCTTTCCCAGCTGGTAAGCCCCAAAGAAAAATCACACAGAAGTCTACATAAGGTATAAAACTGATTAGCCCATTAGCTTAGGCTTCTTATTAACTCTTAAAACTTATATAGCCCACTATTTTTTATCTATGTTAGCCACATGACTCAGTACCTTTTTCAGGGGTAGGTCACATCTTGCTTCTTCCGTGATCTAGGCTGGACTGCAAGAGAGAGCTTCCTTCTTCCCAGAATATTCCTGTTCTCATGGCCCCGCCTCTACTTCCTGTCTTGTTGACCCGCCTATACTTCCTGCCTGGCCAATCAGTGTTTATTTAAAACATGATTGACAGAATGCAGATAATTCTCCCGCACCAGATGAGTTTGCTTCACCTCTTGCATTAGTTCTGAGCTGCAGCATCCAGGAACTAGAGCTACTCCTTCCATGTGCCCCATTCCTGGTGCAATTAGCCATCACACGTCTCCACTGGGAGGCTCCCTGCACTATGCCCACCAAGTAGCACTACAATCCTAAATGAAATTATTTCTGTGCCCTACCCTTGGGGCCAGGCTACTGCAGAGTTGTCTATCTTCCATTGCAGAAGATAGTTCGCCATTCCTTTAGGGCTGAACTGAGGTGGTCCCCCAGCCAACACAAGAGTCTTCCAGAGCTCCTCTAGTCCAGAGCTGAGCCAACACCTGCCCACACAGGGATCCCAAGCATCCTGTCTATATGAATGTAGCGCCTGCACTATGGGGCGGTATGCAAACTGGGAACTAAGCTGGAGACTTAAAAATACACGCGCGCACAGACAGAGAGGACACGGGTCATTCTTGATACAAGAATGCCAACTTTATTGTGCTCCAGGGAAGCTTATATAGGGATTCTTAACTGATAGCCACGCCCCAGCTCTCGGGATCCTTCAGCTGCAGGTCTCACCAGAACCCACTCCCCTGCTATCAGGGTCCTGTGCTCAGAGCAGCTGCAGGCACAGGTAAACAAGTTTTGCTCAGTTCACTCTGGCAGGCAAAGAAAGTCAAGGGGCCAGGGGTCTGCAGCCCCCAACATATGAATATTAGCAGCTTCATCACCACAAGAACACTACCTAATTTAATGCTCTCCCTCAAAGTTCCAGAGGCGCCACTTGCCCAAGACGCCATATGACCTCCATTCACACAGGACAAACTGTCATAACTCCCCAGCTCACCTGGCCCTGGACTAGCCCCTCATGCTCCAAGTTGCCGAGAAAGCTACCTCTAGAGAACAATGTAGTTCTCTGTGCTGCTTCTGAACCTTCAGGTCCACACTGCTGCACCCAGGCCCACAAAGCCAGGGCTACTACTGTGTCCAACACCCCAGGGTCTAGAGTCACACAGCTTAGGGTACCTCATCCACTGGTGCAGTCAGAGCTGTCCCTGTGCTGACAGCGCTAGGTCACAGAATAGGCACCCTGATCCCTGGGCACTGACAGTCCAAAGAATTTCTTCCTCTGGGCCAACGAGTGTCAGAATGATAGCTGGACCTGAAGCGCCAGACCTCAGAGCAACAGATCCTGGTTTAATGGGAGAACTGCATTCACTCACGTACTGGAAAGTGAGTGGCATTACATCTGAAGTCCCAGACTATGGTAGTTTTGTAAGGCCATGAACCCAATAATTTGAGTCTACAGCCACCCACCATGTCCTGGATCCCAACGTGGTTGCCTGAGCCATTCGTTCACAGAGCAAAAGGGAGGCTTTCAGCAAACGCTCCCCACAATTAGACAGGAGCAGAAGGATCTTCGAAAGCTCCTGCCCTAATAGTCTGTTCAGTCACCATCATAGCCCAGACTCCTCCAGCTCAGACCACTGAGACAGCCACAATCACAGCTACACAGAGAGCTCACTGCTCCGCCCACAGAGAGCCAGGGAAACCTCGCCCAGCCAGCTACCTCAGTGAATACTGAACACCCATGTTTCCTGATCAGAATAGTCAAGACAGGGACTCAGCCGAAATGTCCATCAAGCATTGAGTATATGAAGAAAATAATCATTTTATTCCACTGAGAGGAAGAATGAAATTATGACATTCACAAGATGGATGCAACTAGAGATCAATTTATCAGGCCAAAACTGTGCGGGTTGTATTTATGTATTTAGGGATATTTGTGTGTGTGCTTGCATGGGTGTGTGTGTGCTTGCATGGGTGTGTGTGTGTGTGTGTGTGCGTGTGTGTGCGAAACAATTGAAAATAAAGAGGCCACGAGTAAGGTGAGTGAGCAAGGGGGTTACTGGAGGGAGGAAAGGGGAAGACGGAAATGATGTAATATAATTTAAAAAATTAAATCATGAAGAAAAGAGCATGGATGAATCTGAGATACAGTGCTCGGCCAATGCTATCATGAATAACAAAGCAAATGATTCAATTTATCTGGCATTCAAGAACAGGAAGAGTTAATAATGGTGATGGAAAAAGAATTGTACTGGCTGGTTTTGTGTCAGCTTGACATAAGCTAGAGTCATCAGCGGGGGAGGAGCCTCAGTTGAACGGCCTCCGTGAGATTCAGCTGTAATGCACTTTCTCAATTAGTGATTAATGGAGGAGGGCCCGGTCCATTGTGGGTGGGGCTATCCCTAACCTGGTGGTCTTGGGTATTTAGAAAGAAAAAAGCAGGTTGAGCAAGCCAATAAGCCATGGTTTCTGCATTAGCTCCTGCCTCCAGGTTCCAGCCACGCTTGAGTTCCTGTCCTGACTTCCTTTGGCGCTGATCAGCGATGTGGAAATGTAAGCTGAATAAATCCTTTCCTTCCCACTTGCTTTTTGGTCATAGTGTTTCATCAAAGCGTAGTGTTTCATTGAACCCCTGATTAAGACAAGAATCATGGTTGCCTTTGGGAGCAGACTGAACTTTCTGAGGTTATGAAATGTTTTGTACCATTTGTAAAACACTAACAAATATGGAAGACATATACAGTTTCCAGAAAGATAAAACATATAAGTCATCCCACCAAGGTCTTAAAAACTTCATGATGAGTCAGAGAAAAGATATTTTACAAAATTCCTACAAAGAGGTCATGGAAGACAGGTATGGTGGCTCATACCTCCCAATCCCAGTCCTTTGGTCATGAGGCAGGAGGATTATAAGGTCTATGCTGGCATGGGAGACAGAGAGAGACCCTGTCTCAAAAACTAATAAACATAAAAGAGGTAATGAGTTAAAATTTTTTCCTTCCAAGTTCATTATCATTATCTACTTTTGTATATTGCTCATTTTATGAAGCGGCTGGGGAACAACACAGTCTCATAGATGGAAAGAATTATAACGAAGTCTACAATTTTCAGCCTGGTTCGTACTATAGCTCAACATGGTTTATTAGGTTTTGCTTTAGACTGTCAAGAGCTACTTCTTTTCCCTCTTTCCTTCCAGTTGCTTTTAAACAGGAATGCTTGCCAGCCATTGGTATTTGGGATTTTATAGCATGTGTATATATTATGCTATTATTTTGGTAGAGCAATGTAATTAGTCAATGTTCATTTCAAGTCTTTTAAGCAGTGACTGGAACTCTGAGTGTGTGTGCTCCCTGGTGGCCTTTTGATGAGCGCTAAACCTCTAAGTCCAATAAGGTATGCTTTTGAGATGACAACATGTGGAAATCGATGTCTATTTTGATCATACGTTCAGACTGCTAAATAAAACAAGCCACTATTTGGGGTTTAGATCCGGTTCCACTGCCAGGCACAACTGGATGGAGTCACTTGTGCCAGACTCTGCGTCTGTAAATGGAAACAATTGTTTTATCTGAATTTCTGAGGGATCTGGAGGAGGATGGCACCTAAATCCCAAACAGACCAGTTTTAGCTGGTCTAGTAAGGAAGCCTCTCTGCTTTGTCCCTTACAAAAGTAACTTGGGGTAGCAACCCAGCGCACTGTTACCTCCTCGCTCCTACTCAAGCTGGCCTTTTAAACCAGAATGTTTTGCCGTGATGACAGAGAGCCTTTTCCAAACCTTTACAGGAGATGCAGTTCAATTCAGGACTCACTTTAAAATAATTTCTACAGACCAATCGTTCTGTAAGTGTGTTGGATGTCTTAAAGACACTGGCGCTGCCCTGCGCCCTGCCGTTAGGAGGCGAGCCTACACTTCAAGTAAAGGACCATGCACGGCTGTCTTTTCTTCCAGCAGTGGTGGCTGTGGCCCTCTGTCCCCATGGGCCTCCAGTTTTCAAGGAAAATGTAAGGCTTGCCACTTAACAAAGTTCAAGGTGAAGTAGAACTTGAACTCTGAAAAATATCAAGTGGAAGAAAAAAACCTTTGCGTGGATTGGTATAGTTTCCTTAAATTGTACACGAGAGCTCTGAAAGCAATGCCCTGGGAAGTAATAAAACATGCGAAGGAAATTTAGCCTATGCATGCCTATCATGTAATTAGTAGCATGCTAAGCACAGCAAGTACATTTTGAGATAGATTGAATATGACAATACTACCTAATTTACCAGGGAAAATACACACACACACACACACACACACACACACACAAAATAATTACTAAACATCACACAATCGTTCAGGAGTATAATGTGCTACTCAAGTAGACATGACTGTACCCACAATGTATTACTTCTCAATCTACCATCTTAATTTGATAATCATATTATTTTTTGTTTAAGTCAGATCCTACTTTAAATAGTAAGACTAAATTTTAACCAATACTTCACATTGTATCAAGAAAGAATCTGGTCTGAACTGAGCTAAACTTTGATTATAGAAATATAATGTATTAATATATATATACATATATATTAAGAGAAGGGAAGGGACAGAAAAGAGGTAGCAGAAGCTCAATAAAGAAGTCTGGGAAGTGAAAATTATAGAAGCAGAATGTGTTTGAGTTTGTCACTGGTGACGTCAACATCACCATCTCCCCACAGAGGCCAAAGAGCAAGAGCTGTGCTTTCAGGTGTGGGCTGTGTAGCAGGAGATTCCTTTGGTATCCCTTATTTTTGGCATGAACTTTTGTGGGAGAAGGTGGCTCATGGCATCCTAGAGACATGGCCCTTGAGGTGTTAGAATGTTACTGGGTTTGTGTTTTCCAACCTGTATGGTCCTAGGTTGAGCCCAGATGAGAAGTAGGCTCAGAAGTGGGATAGAGCTTGATCAAGAAGATAATCTGTCATGATGTGGGATTCCCTTCTGTATACTGTGAATATGTTTTGTTTTCACGGTTAATAAAAAGCAGCTTCTTTGACCCACGGCAGGGCAGACTAGAACTAGGCAGGAAAACTAAACTGAATGCTGAGAGAAAGAAGGCAGAGCCATGGAGACGCCATGAAAAGATGCCAGAACCTTACCAGTAGGCCACAGCCTCATGGAGATGTGGAGATTAATAGAAATGGGGTTAATTTAAGGTGTAAGAGCTAGTTAGGAATATGCCTAAGCTATTGACCAAACAGTGTTGTAATTAATATAGTTTCTGTGTGATTGCTCGGGTCTTGGCAGCCAGGAAGCGAACGAGCAGTCACAGTTTATACTGTCACCTACTAAACACCAATCAGATGTAACTGTATAGTTGAAGACTAGACAATGAATCTTTTGGAAAGAGCTGAAACAGGAGCTTTTGATTAGGCATGGTCTGCTGTCATCTGAGGAATGTGCCACCGAGACACTATCTTGCCCTGGTCCCTATAGGAAGGTCGTGTGGTCACCAACTGATTCCACCTGCTACTTGACAATGAGTTGGACCCTTTTGGAATATTGAAGGCAGCCAAGGACATTCCTGAGCTGCTCTCCAGGAATACCCCAAGGCCTTCAGTCTATTAACTCTGGACTGCTGTTATCCATCGAGGTGAAAGAGTTCCTTTCTGTCCCTTGTGGAAAGACTCATTTCCCATCTGCAACAAAAGACCCCTGGCCATGGCATAACTTGAGTGGCACCTGAAGGCGATGGCAAAGGGAGTGGCCTTCTCTAGCCCACAAGGGTATAAGAGGCACTTTAGCTCCTCCTGGGAGACCCCGCGCTCTGTGTGTGGCACAGATGGCAGCAATGGCTCTCTGAGATGACCTGCACACACTGTAAGGCTCCACCCCCAGCTCGCTCCTCCTCCTCCTCCTCCTCCTCCACACCATTTATCACAGCTCTCTAGAGTGGGGAGGAGCTGCGGCCAACAGTTATGTGCTTGTATCAGGAAGTCCCAGCCAGAGACTAGGAACCAGGTCTCCATTTTCTCCAGAACAGGGAGTCCCCTTCATGTTCCCTCATGACTGGTGTGTGACACAAAGTACTAATTTGTCACAGTTTTAGTTTGTGAGCCTGACCCACACGGTTGGTTTCGCTCCAGAGAGAAACTGCATCCCCCTCTGGGAATTGGGTCGCCTCAGAGCTGTGAGACAGGGTCTCACTCCGACAACAGGAGACGTCTGCTGCCCACACCCCCACCCCAGGTAGATGTTGGACTTCTATGGGACCCATACGACAGATCCTGTGTTTTCTGTCCCTTCTGACTCACCTCTGGGATGTAGGCTGGGCGGTGGTGCCATATTTCTTTAATCTCAGCACTCAGAAGACAGATCTCTGTGAGTTCAAGAGGCCAGCCTGGTCTACAAAGCAAGTTCCAGGACAGCCAGGGCTACATAGAGAAACCCTGTCTCAAAATCAAAACTCAACTAAACTAAAAACAATAACACAACAAAAGGAACAGATCTAAATTTGATTCTCAGACTCTGAAAAAGAAAACCAATTTCCTTCACAGGAAAACTTGACCTTTAGCCCACTTCCTTGACCCTTATCCCACTTTCAGATGGATAATGCTGGCTGTCTTGGGGCGTACTGAGCTATTAATTCACCTTGCGATTAGATTTCTTTGTAATTTAGGAAAGGACTCTGATATTTCTCATAACCACACCTCATGGCTGTCACAAGACCCTAAGATCTTAAGGAGGGATCTTAAGACCCTAAGGAGGGATGTCCTATGCACTTTGCTAGATTTGCCTACATTTGTGACTTTTCTTAAACTCGGTCATAGCTGGCCTCTCCTTTGTATATGCCCATGCTCAGCTTCCAGCTTCTCTCCTGCCACCTACTCCTTTCACCTCCCCCACACCTCCCTCTTCAACTTCTCTATCCCTCCTCCTCCTCTCCTTCCTACCACACCCCTCTTTACATTGATAGATTCTCTCCATTACACACTTGGTCAGGAACTCAGGGAGCAATAAAAGCTGTTCACTCCTTCAGATAACACTTCTCTTCTTCAGATAACACCTCTCCTCTTCCCCAGGCAGCTAAAGGGGACCACAGCGCCTCCAGCTACACAGTCCCTTTTCCATGCCCAGTCGGTCCCCAACACAATCCAAATTAGGACCTTTCAGTCAGGGCCCCTTCAGCTGCATTAGGGAATTCAGAAGGTTCATTGTGACCTTTGATCTAACATAGTAACATCTACCTAATTTGTTTGCTTGTTTGTTTTTGAAGACAGGGTTTCTCTGTGTAGCAGTTTTTTGGCTGTCCTGGAACTCACTCTGTAGACTAGGCTGGCTTCAAACGCGCAGAGTGCTGGGATTACAGGTGTGTGCCACTACTGTGCGGCTTCCATAATTCTTATTATCTGCTGCTCACATAAACAATTAAAAATTATTCCTTCTCCTGTAGATAATTTCCCCCTCAATGAGGTGGCTAATAAGGACCTTGCACCGTTCAGACACACATCCTCTTTGCCCTGATCTGTCCCAAATCAGGCTCTGTTAGTCATGATCCCCCCAGCTTCATTAAGGAATTCAAAGGGTCACTGAGCTTTTGCCCTAGGCTAGCAATGCAGCCCCATCATTTTATCCACCTGCTGCACACACGAGAAGCCTCATCTGGTTCTTAGCACTTGCCTGCTGAGGTTTGTGTTCATCATCCAGTTACAGCCAGGCCAGCTTCCAGGACTGTGACTATTATGGGATCCCACTGGCCATATCAGGGCACTGATGACAAGGGGAGGACCGAGATAATATAATTATCTATGTATTAAAGGGAATTAAAATGTCATCATCAAACCCATTAGCTATAACAACTTGTAGAAGGGCAACCCAGGAAGCTGCCAAGAATCCTGGTCTCTTTCAGTTTAGGCTAGCTGAAACCATGCACAAGTGTACCAATGTGGACTCCCATAGCTAGGAAGGCTAATCCATCCTGGCTGTACATTTTATAGGCCAAACTTCTTCAGAGAACAGACAATAGTTTCAAATACTACACCAGAGACCCAGACTCCTTTCCCCACTTTATGAGATGCAGACTTTATGTTCTTTAATAACCAGGAGACCTCAAGAGCCAGAAAAACCAAACTGGAGGGATGGAAAGGTTAACCGTGACAAGCTATCTTCCTTAATGCAGGACTGACTGCTGCCTCCTTGTCCAGCGCAGAAAATACTACAGCGCCACCTAGTGGCTGAACCGTTCAGTCTCAGGACCTAAACCAGATTCTGATCAAAAGACTTCCTGGTGGTCAGGTTGGTCACATTTCAGTCTGAAGTGCCCAGGCCAGAAGACTCTCCCTGCCTATGTCCAGTCTTCAAAGTGGAGACCCATTGGAAGTAAAAGCCCCTCCCTCCTACACGAGGGAAGCCTGACCTCCAACCATGATTAGGTTAAAATGGAAAAACGTAATGTCCATGACTTTATTCCTAAACTACAAAGAGCATCATGAAGAGGACTGATGGGGCACTGAGGCTAAAAGGTTCTGTATTTTCTATCTCCATAGAGATGACCTTTGGGTGACCCCAGATTGCCAAGGACCAAGATTACAGCACGCATTGATAAGGGAGTGACTTTCTTGCCCCAGCACCTTCTGTGGTTGGCTATCCAGTGCCTGCTTCACCAGAAGCTCCATCCATCCCACTTCCCCAGTTCTGTTCAATAGGCAAACATCTTTCTACTCATTCTTGTCTGGTTCTACCAAGCTGCTCCATTTCTGAGGTAGAGATACCGAGTCTGAATTTCAGACCATTGCAGTTTTTTTTTTTTTTTTTTGAAATTCCAGACACTTTTACGTCCTTCCTAACACCTAGAGTCTTTACTAGAGCATCATCCTTGTCCCCGTGGTGTCTGAGCTACTTCCCTCTCTGAGCGCTAAGAGCTGCTCCTTCCACAATGACCACTGATGAGCCCAGCAGCTTCTTCGAAGGCCAAGCAGAAAGAGCTCCCAGCTTCTCATGGATAAGTCCCCAGCTTCTGGGTGACTGTTGCCATGTAACTCCACACGCAATCTCCTTATCTTGGCATTAAAGAAGCCAGATGAATTCTACAGGTTGGTCTCTGACCTGGGGACCACAAATGAGGCTATCGTCCTAATATAACCCATAGTTTCTGATCCTTACACCTTCTTGGAGCAGGTACCCTCCATAACCTCCTGGTTCACAGTGTTAGACCTTAAAGATGCTGAATTTCATATTCACACGGACTCAGCCCCTCAGTGCCTATCTGGCTTCAAATGACAGGAAGTTCCTCCTTTGTTTCACCCTCTCACCAGTTCTACACATTGAGACTCCCTTATACACTGTTGATAAGAATGGAAATCGGTCCAGCCTCTGTGAAATCTGTATGGAAATTCTCCAAAAACCTAAAAATGGAACTACCATATGACCCAGACATACCACTTCTGGTCTAAATTAATGTATGTCAGAGATGCCCAAACATCCACTGTTCACAAGTACCATGTTTTGAAATCATCTGTGGTTAGACAGGTGGACAAAGAAATGGGGTTTATATGCACAGCAGTCACACACACACAAATACCATCATTTGCTAGAAAAATGGATTTAACTGGAGATGATCATACTCAGCAAGATGAATCAGACACGCAAAGATAAATATTGTATGTTTTCTCTCATTTGTGCCCTAGAATTTCTCACAGATACATAAAGCCATGTATTCATATGCATGGTATTTCCTGGGAGGCAGATGGAGACGGGGGTAAGGGAGACAGCAGTGCGAGAGAGGACGACCAATGCGGGGATGGGGTGAGTACAGATGTACACAACACACTGAGGAGACCGGCCATGGGACTCTTACACGGTGCGCCCCAGCACCGTGCTCCAGTCCCACACTGTGTGTCCCAACACTGTGCTCCATACAACAGTGCATGCCCCAACACTGTGCTCCAATCAACAGTGTGTGCCCCAACACCGTGCTCCAATCAACTGTGTGTCCCAACACCGTGCTCCAATCCCACACTGTGTGCCCCAACACTGTGCTCCAATCCCACACTGTGTGCCCCAACACTGTGCTCCAATCAACAGTGTGTGCCCCAACACTGTGCTCCAATCCCACTGTGTGCCCCAGCACTGTGCCCCAAAGCCCAGTTTGTCCTCCCCTCCCCCTCTGCACGTCCCTTCTCTGGCTCCCAGTGTTAGGTCCTCTGTCTGCTGGCCCTGACTTGGGTGTTCTCTCACTCAACACTCAGGGGCGTCCCCACCTCTAACCCAGCAGCTCCCTCTTTCTCTTCTGTGTCCCCTTCCCCAGCAGCAGCAACCAAGACTGCCAGCTGGCCTGTCCTGCTTCCTCTCTCAAACTCCAGCCACACTGTCCTGAGGTTTACTTCTGAGTCTTTTTTCTCTCTTTTGTATGTGTTTTTATTAATTCTGTGTGTGCACACAAGTGTGTGGAGGCCAGAGGACCACTTGCTGGAGAAGTTTAACCATATGGGTCTCCAGCTTGTGGGGGAATGCATTTACCTGCTGAACCAGCTAGTTCGGCCAGTCCTCTCTCATCCATGAAACTAAAGATGAAAAGAGAGATCATATGTCCCCTGGTGAGCATCTAAAGGTCAGAGAATGGGATCTCCAGGGGGTGGAGAACTAGCAAGGATGGTTGAATCACTTTGGCTAAGGGGCTACCCCTCAGAAGATAGCTCAGCTTAGTCCATGTAGAAAGAGATAGGCAGAATAATTAATCCTTTAATAAGATACTGTATTCCCCCCTCCCCCTCCAGCCTCCCCCCCCCCCCGAGTGTGGAGGCTTAAGGGCCAAAGCCAAAAGGAGTCTAAGTCTCCCATTTTTAAGTTTACCTTTTCTTCTCTTTTCTGAACATGTTTTCCCCAACATTTTGGGCTCCTTCTGCCCAATATTTTGAACTTCCTTTCGTTTTCTCTAAAGTTTCTCTCCCTGCCCCATGACCGCTTGTCAGCCACGTGTCTGACTGCCATGCCAGTTTAAATACCCGGCTCTTCCCTTCTCCGCTCCAGGCAGCTGCTTTGCTGCTGCCCTGCACGACCGTTTTCTTTCAAACTCTAATAAAATTATGCTCGTGTTTCCGTCCATTCTTAGATTCCTTTATTAATGAGATAAGACCCTGGAAGGGACCTGGAATGTAGCAAGAGAAACAGCGGAAATGTTCCGTGTATTTCCAGGCTCCCCTGTCACGTCACCTTTCCTGTAAACTGTGATGCAGGCAAGGCAGAGAATACTGGGCTTTCCTTCTCTACAGTCTGGCCTGGCCAAAACCAAAGAAATCAAATTTGCTTTACCACACTCTGTCCCGTCTGTTTGCTGGTTTTTGTGATTTGGTTTGTTTGGTTTGGGTTTTTCAATAAGCATGGGAGGTCACTAAACATATCTGTTACACATGGGCATTTATAGTTTTTAAGAAACTCATCTTTATTTGGTAAAAATTCAGACACTGACTGAAGTAGGGGAGCACCTGGAGCAGCGCCCCAGGAATAAATCTGAGATAGAGATCCCCACTCAGAAGGACCAGTTGTGCCCAGTGCCTGCCCCTAGGGTACAGTCCTTCAGCATTTCTGCTTTGCAGGCCCCCTTCCTTCAGACCTGAACCCATACATTTTCTAAAGTGCTCATGTTTATTAACAGCTGTTTCTATGGCAGCAGAGCCCTGTTTTTAGGGCTCAGGGGTGGAAGCTATTTATAAGCCAAAGAATGATAGCACATGCCAATAGCAGCTATTATTGAGGAAATCTTTTCGGGATCTTTCGGATACAAAATACGGCGGTAACAAGACAAAATATATTTAACATGCCTATTGTTTACCAAAACCACATCTGGATTCTAAATTTGTTTCCCATCTAGGTCCACTGACTACAAGACAATACATAAGCCATGTAATGGTTTTAGCTCTCGTAACCCCTGGCATTCCATATTAGACGCATTAAGTCATGGAACCAAATGAGTCCTTTCTGTGACAGCACTCAACAGACCATTAGACAGAGTTAGGTCTGATAGCCGACTAAGGCTTACTGCTCACGTGGTCTTCTGAATAGTAATAGTTGGCCTGACCAAGCAGCAAGCCCTTCCCATTCTGATTGCATCAACATAAAAATCTACTTTCAAAATGTTTATGGAATCAATAAAACAATGTGTATTCCATGTAGCAAGCCTCACAAGCTACTTTCTTTCATGTAGATTGTGCCATTGTGACACCTGTAATGGTCTGTCCTGTCCCTTTAAGAGACAAGCCCCACCCTCTCCCTCCCCTACCTAGGCAGTCAGATCTTCCTTCATATCTACAGTCCAAGCCCTCCCTTTCTAGTCTCTCTCCCAAAGTGACTCCTCGACCTCTCTCTCTCTCTCTCTCTCTCTCTCTCTCTCTCTCTCTCTCTCTCTCTCTCTCTCTCTCTTCTGCTTTATTTCCCCTTCTCCCCCTTTCCCTTACTTCTCCATAACCCACTAAATAAATACCCACTTCCTCTGCATGGTGTGCCTACCCCTCTCGGTCTCTCACCTGCCATGTGCCTCCCTGCCTGGGACTTGCTGCTTTTGGTCTCTCACCCACCAAGTGGTTCCACACCTAGGACCCGCTGGGACCCCAGCTGATGTGGTCTGCCATGGTCTCGGAACCTGCTGCCTGCTGCTGCCACTCAGTGACCTGCAGCATTTTTGCCACTGCGCCCCTCAGGGAACCCACAGCATCTTATTTAAACCATACCACCACCTATAAATACATTAAAATCAATCATTCAAAATATGATAATTCCCAAGCAAACATTGATTCACACTTTTGATATATAAAAAAGAATGTAGCATAGATAAATAGCATTCAGCGCATGTGTTCTGGAGCAAGAAGGTTAGAGGACAAATCTTAGTTCTAGAAACTATTCCATCCCATAATGAGTATGTATCACTAGGCAACAAAGCACCATGACCCATTTTCTCATTATACAAGAGACAGAGAGAAGGGGACAGAATATTAATACAGGTTGAGTATCCTTAGTCTGAAATCCAGAATGCCGTGAGAGCTACAAATTTGGAGGCGTCATGTCAGTGTTCAGGGTGTCATGCCGGCACTCAAAGCTTGGGCGTCAGATCTTGGAACATTTCAAATTTTTAGAGTGGAGATATTCCACCAGAAATTCTATTCAAATATTCCAAAGTTTGAATAACTCCAAAATCTGAAACACTTCTGGCCTGAAGCATTCCAGATAAAGGATACATAACCTTATCTATTTCAAAAGAACACCATAATCATGACATGAATTTATACATGTAAAGTGCCTGGGGAATAGACCACAAACCAGGAAAAACTAAATTGTGTATGGCTGCATTTTAAGCAACATAAAAATGATGACAACGATGAACTTTATTCTAAAAATGTGTAACACCAAATTCCTCCGTTAATAACCCATGTCAATGTCCAAGCTGGCTTCTGTGCAACTCACAAACTTTTAAACTACTGCCCCATGGCAGGAACAAACGTTCCACTCTTCACTGCCATGACTAAGTCTTGAGTTATTCAGGTTCCTACAAAATGCCAGTGTCCCATATGGGATGCTAAGGGTAGAACTGTAGATCCCCCAAAGCCTAGGATACTTTCAAGGTTACGTCCATCCCCTGGACTTTCTAGAGGCCTATGCCTCTGAAGTGTAGAAACTCAGACTACAATCAACACTCACATAGGACGCATCTCCTAGCATTGTCCTACAGAAGCTCTTGGAATAAGGGGACAGTTGGTCTTGTGACTTTATGTGAAATGAATGCCCCTTTCAGGCCTGAAGAGTTAGTTAACAGTTTTAATTCCTTGGTGCACAGAAATGGTGATTCTTATTCTTATTATCTCTATCATAGCCCAGACCGGCAACAAAATCACAATCCTTCTGCTTCAGCCTTTCCACCCTGGGAAACAGATGTGGTCTGGTCCAGCTCAGTCTTTCCACCCTGGGAAACAGATGTGGTCTGGTCCAGCTCAGTCTTTCCACCCTGGGAAACAGATGTGGTCTGGTCCAGCTCATCTGTCTTTTTCATTTCCCTCCTACTTCACTCTAAATCTAAGCCAGGTGTGGTGGCTCATGCCTGCAACCACAGGCCTCTGGAGGCTGAGGCAGAAGGGCTGCTTTGAGTTCAAGGCTAGTCTGGGCTATATTGTGAATTTCAGTCCAGCCTGGGTATAGAAAAAGACCTTGTTTCAAAAAAAAAAGAAAAGAAAAAGAAAAGAAAGAAAGTAAAAAAATCAAAACAGTATCTGGTCCTTTAGTCAATAAAGTGTGTTTTCCAATCTAACCATCCGTCATACTTTCCGACTCAATTAAAAGAAACGAAAAACCAGTCTTCTTGCTTCCAAATGCCATCTTCAGATTACCACACTCTGGTTCACCTCTCATATCTTATCTCACATCTCAGAGAACTTTTCTCAATAATCCGTCTTGAATATACTATTTTTAAACTCTGTCTTACATCCTTCTCGCCACTCTTGATAGAGACGATTCATTAAGAATCCACAATTCAATGTCAATGTCAATAAAGGTACTTGGAGACATTACATGAATCATCAAAATTTAACAGGCTAGTGTTAGCCACATGACCAACGGAATAAGCAGAATAAAACACAAGACTTGCTGTGCTTAAATTTTAACAGTTTCCAAAAATATGAAAGAAATATAAGTTGCATGTTTTTAGAACTATGTTAGCTATTGCTCCAGACAGAGACCACCACCTGTCTGTCATGCCAGGCCCACCAGCACTGTGGTGTCAGGAAGAAATGGGAAGGCAGCTGGCACACGACCACAACTTAGAGGACCTTCTAGAAAAAGAATTCTACAATTTCCCAAAGCAAATAAATCCAATCTTAAAGCCTTCTTGATGTCACAGTCTTTTAATTTTTCTAAGGTTCCCTATTTTCCCTGTAGGCCTTGGGGACGGGCAGCACTCTGCTGTGTGACAGCAGCCCACCCTTGCGGGGAGTGCTCTGCCACCCTTGTGGGTGCTCTGCCACCCTTGCGGGGAGTGCTCTGCCACCCTTGTGAGTGCTCTGCTCACCCTTGCGAGGAGTGCTCTGCTCACCCTTGCGAGGAGTGCTCTGCTCACCCTTGCGGGGAGTGCTCTGCCACCCTTGCGGGGAGTGCTCTGCCACCCTTGTGAGTGCTCTGCTCACCCTTGCG
>NW_026068050.1:1722692-1779799 GCF_014885135.2 Alexandromys fortis | reverse complement strand
GTGCTCTGCCACCCTTGTGAGTGCTCTGCCCACCCTTGTGAGTGCTCTGCCCACCCTTGTGAGTGCTCTGCCACCCTTGTGGGTGCTCTGCTCACCCTTGCGGGGGGGTGCTCTGCCCACCCCCTTGCTACAAACCCTCAACTTTTCTAAGCATGACAATGTGGACTTTCTCCGGATTCTTCCATCTCAAAATTTTAATTCTATTCCTGTTATTTTTACAACACAAAGAACAGACATACAGTACTTTGATGCTTCTGATATGCTATTTTTCTAGCTAACATATAATGGAACACAGGCTTCTCAAGTATTAGAATTGAAATTTGAAAAAGTGAAACAGTTCATGATTTTGCTTGTTACAGAGAATACTCTTTATAGTCTGTTAAATCAAACCGTGATCTAAAATTACAGCTAACAAACTGACCCCAAACCACATTAAGATGAAGCCACCCACCTGCCACACCTTTAGATCCAGGCTCCTCTTCTACCACTAGGCTGCAGAGTGGAGAGCAAAGGGGCCTTCTCTCTGGGGCTCACCTCCACTTTTTCCGTTAAAGTAAGAGTCATGGCCACTGTAAAGGAAAGATAAAAATGAAGGATTTAGCAAGACATGATGAAAAAGGAAAGTATAATATTTACACATTTCATATGAGTTTTTAGTGATTTCAGAGGACTTGAGAATTAGGAGCAGAAGCTTGCCTTTGTTTGTGGTATGCTATTTGAAAGTCCCAGGTGGGGCTGGAGAGAGGCTCGGCAGTTAAGAGCACTTGTTACTCTTGAAGAGGACCTGAGTTTGGTTCCCAACACCCATGTGGTTGTTCACAGCTATCCATGGCTACAGTTCTGGGTGACCCAGTGCCTCCTCACCTCTGTAGGCACGAGTACACATACAGTACACAAACATACATGCAGGCCCAACACTCAAATAACAAGGCCACCAGAAAAGTATTTGTTATTGTTATTTCTAAACACAAAGTTAGAAGTTAAAGAAAAATCAAATTTTATTTAAAAGTTAGTAGATAGGAGGACCCCTTCTGAAACATACAGGTAGGGATTTTGGGAAAAGGCAAGAAATTAATATATACCTAGTTTTGTGAATATGATAGGTGTTTGTGTGTAGGGGTGTGCATGTCCACAGGTGTATAGACGTCCGAGGTTGATGTCATGTGTGTTCCTCAATCACTCTCCACCTTACTCTTTGAGACAGGGTCTCTCGTTGAATCTGAAGCTCATTGGCCTAGCCTGGCTCTCACTGAATCTGAAGCTCGATTGGCCTAGCCTGGCTCTCACTGAATCTGAAGCTCGATTGGCCTAGCCTGACTAGCTAGCCAATGTCTGCTTTTTTCTATTCATCCCAGCAAACCTGTGAGGTTATGGCAGCATCCTGCCATTGAGACTCTTATGTTCTGGGGATCCAAATTCAAATCCCTGTGCTTAAATAGCAGGCTTTTTACCAACTGAGACATCTCCCCAGCCCAAAAAAGATTTGATTTTTATTATGAAACCATTCTTTGTATTATCTGCCATAAGAAAAAAAATTCACAAATTTCACATATGTTATTATAGACACTTAATATGGATTGTCATCTCAATAGGGTGGTATTCTTCATCAGAAAGAAGACAAGTGGTATATACTATGATCTACCCTCTATTTGCAAAGTTCATCTCCCCCCAAAGCATTCATTTTATATGGTACTGAAACAGAAGGTCAAGACAGTGGTTCAGAACACTCTAATTATATAAAAAAGTGTCATATACAAATGTTGGGACGCATAGCAAACAGTCCAGGACCTTTTCATAGTCATATAAATAACAACATATAAATAATAAATTAAACGGTAGGTTTAATAATAATATGCTTACCAAAAATTTATCTGCTTTCAAGTTTGACCATGCCAGCACTTTATTTCAAGCTTGATAAGTTAAAACAAAATCACTTTTCTCTTCTTTAGACAAAATATTCATAATAAAAAACCTAGAGCTAGAAAGGTCAGAGAATGCCTGGAGTGAGTTAAGCCCTTTCTAAATCAACCCTATTGTTGTAGTGAATGAAGACAGCAGAATGGGTTAAGAGATGGAGCCCTGGGATCAGAATGCTTTTGCATTTTGCCACAATGCTCACAGTTACTTGGGCACAGCTCTTTGTACACCTGAAGCAGCAAAGCCTGGGGGCTGAACTTCAGGTCTCTGCCTCAGACTGCTCAGGTCTGAATCCTGGCTCCTTACAAACTGTAAGACCACGAACAAGTGACCTACTCCCCTCTGCCTCCCTATAATGACTACACCTTTCCAAAAGAGTTGTTACTAAAAATTAATACAAATAAAGCTTGTAGAATGATGTCTGGAATACTGCAAGCATTTAACAAATGTCAACAATTACTAGAACTTGTGCTGGTTATGGTTTCTGTTGCTATGATGAACACCATGACCAAAGCGACTTGGAGAGGAAACGATTTATTTTAGCTTAAACTTCCAGGCCCATCACTGAAGAAAGTCAGGGCAGGAAATCAAGGCAGGAACCTAGAGGCGGGAGCTGTTGCAGAAGCCATGGAGGCGTGCCACTTACTGGCTTGCTCCTTATGACTTGCTCAGCCTGCTTTCTTACAGAGCCCATGATTACCAGTTAAGAGATGGAACCATCCACAATGGCCTGGGCCCTCCCCCACCAATCACCAATTTTAAAATGCCATACAGCCTGATCTTATGGCAACATTTTCTCAATTGAAGTTCCTTCCTTTCCAATAACTAGCTTGTGTCAAGTTGCCATAAAAATAGCCCTCACGAAGTCCATCGGTTAAAAACAAGGGGCTGTCTTTGCTACATTTTAACTCAACCCAGTTACAGTATACCAGAATTAAGCACCGGATCTTTTGTTTTCAAATACATATTTTTTGATATTCCACTTTGACATGTGAGCTGTTTAACCAATGAAATAATTGGCCCATGAGGCACATGCAAACTTCCAAACAGAAACACATAGGAAAGCTCACTAGAAAGCAGAGTATTATTCATTTGGTAATCAGATACTTAAAGAGGATTTGATATTCAGAAGAATCTTCTATAGATACCCCATGATGACATACAAAAGCATTTTCAGTAATGGTCACAGAATGAAATGTGAGTAGCCAAGAAATAAAGATGGGGTTAAGATCCAAACTTCAACTCTTGGTTTGCCTTGAACTTGTATGAATTTATTCGGAACCTACTGAGCAGCTGAGGTCATGTTCACTAAGGCTTACTCCATCAGAAGGGTTTTCTAAGTTAATGCTCATGTGAAGGAGAAAGTGTGTCACAGGGTAAATAGTTAAAAAGCACTAATTTGGAGGGGATGCTGCTGACTAAGTCTGGGGCCTTCTTCCAGTGTAAAATTCTCTCTCTCTCTCTCTCTCTCTCTCTCTCTCTCTCTCTGTTCCTGTACATGTGCACACAGGTGAGCATGCATGTTTACTAGGAACTGAACCCTTTTCTTTTAATATTGTGAGAAAGATAAAGAAAACTGTGCAGGGCAGCCTCAAAATGTCTATGCAGTTAAGGTTGGCCTCAAAGTTCTTGTCCTCCTGCATCAGCCTCCTAAGGAGCTGGGGCCACAGGTAAATACCACCACGCTCACTACAGTTGTTTATTGAAGCCGAATAAATGCATGCTATTGTATCTTCTGTTGCGTCCAATATAGACCATCTGCATATGAATGTTGCTAATTATGTCAACTATATTTACTCATTAAAGCTGTCTCAGCAGGATTTTTATAAGGCTGCTATTAGTAGTTACTATGAATAATTAAGCCGCAGACAGATATCACACCAAATAACATCTATCTACTTTTCTGGCTCTCACTAACAGCTTGGCTTTCCCCCTGTACGTTCCGCATCAGCAAAGCTGTGTTAAAAGTTCACCACCTGAAAGCGTTTACGAAATATGCACGTGGAGATAAGCCACAATTTAACTCCAATCTTTGCAAATCATGAGGCATCAGATTGGTAATTTTTTCTTTTTTTTTCAGATTTTTTTTTCAACTAGCTACTTGAACAGAAATTTTAATCTTGAAATCATTTCTTCCCCAGATATTCACAGGACCATCATCATCTTCAATTCGCCCTCCTGTAGTCTCACAGCCATGATCTGAAGACGCATAAATTTCTGTTTGTGGGATTCCTGTGCTCCTGATAACACTGTGGCCCAGGCTAACTGTAAACTCAGGATTCTCCTCCCTCAGCTTCTCCAGTGCTGGGAGTACTGGCATCCCCCCCCCCATATAGAAAAGAAAGGCAATTTTTTCATATAAAATATGTGGCCTACCTCTCAAGGCATCTTGACACAGATATTATGCCGATGACACCACCACCTTAGAAACTGCTGTCTGGCAAGAAAGCAACCCACAAATCTTAAGCAGTTTCTTCCATCCTGCATTTAATCCTCTTTCTTGTTGCTTGGCAGCGCTTTTACGTGCCCACACAAAGGGCCTCCCTCCCGTTAGTCATCTGCCACGTACTGAAGCAACACCTGTGCTATTTATAGCTGGTGGAGTCCCCAGCCTTTCCTATCAATGATCACCTGAAACAGTTAAAACAAAACTCTTCAATCTTCTGGAAATTAGATTTCAGTGTGTTGAGACGCTTCAGAATCTTGACTTTAAACACATGTTCTTCACTGATTTCAAAAGGGCCAGGGTTGCTAAATACCAGGTCCCAGAAGCCTGCAGTAGATTTCAGTTCCAGATCAACGATAAACCTTCCCTGGACCCCAGGGCTTAGTATTTACGAAAAGAGCGGACAAAAACAGAGAAAGCAGAAAGGCATCTTGTCGTTATGCGCCCCCCCCCCCCCAGCTAAGGTTTCAATACCCTAAGGCAACAGTTCTCAACCTGTGCAAGGGGAACCCTTTAGGGGGTCAAATGACCCTTTCATAGGGGCTGCCTAAGACCATCAGAAAACACAGATATTTAAATTACGATCCATTAACAGTAGCAAAATAACAGTTATAAAGTAGCAACAAAAATAATTTTATGGCGGCCGGGCGGTGGTGGCCGGGCGGTGGTGGCGCACGCCTTTAATCCCAGCACTCGGGAGGCAGAGGCAGGCGGATCTCTGGGAGTTCGAGGCCAGCCTGGTCTACAAGAGCTAGTTCCGGGACAGGCACCAAAGCTACAGAGAAACCCTGTCTCGAAAAACCAAAATAATTTTATGGTTGGCAGTCATGACAACATGAAGACCTGTATTAAAAGGATCACATAAGTAAGACTGAGAACCAATGCGCCCAGGGAGTATCAAAGGAAGATCTTAGTCTGGGCGTGTGCTGTGGAAGTGACACACCGCCAGGGGGAACCAGAGAGCTGACAAGCTGCAAATGTTTGGGGATTTTTTTAATTTACCATGGGGTTGAGGAGAAGGGGAAAAGATCGACAAGAGTGAAGAAACCTGTAACTGGGCTACAGTTCAGTGGCAGAGCGCGTGCGTAGCACAATGAGTCCCTGGGTTCAATCCCCAGTGCTGCAAAAACAAGCAAGCCAGAATGCAACGACAGAGGTGTGTACATTTTATATACATGTCTCTCTCTAGGAGGTTTTGTTAGACAACCATGGTAAAAAAAAAAAAAAGTTACTCTAAAGTAGCATAGATTTAAAGAAAAAAACTGCATTAGAATACAAAGTTTCTAGATAGTCAATTTTTCTCCCTGTAAATACTTGTCCTATTTTTAATATTTAATTAGAGGTTTATTTAATTAGCCTTTATTTGACTTACAGTTTATAATTAACATTGAGAGAAGTCGGAGGCAGGACCTGAAGCAGAGACCACTGTGCAACACTGTTTCCTGGCTTGCTCAGTCTGCCTTCTTATAGCACCCAAGATCACCTGCTCAAGAGTGGCTCCACCCAGTGGGCTGGGCCCTCCCACATCAATCATTAATCAAGAGAATGCCCCACAGCCCCCTGTCTACAGGCCAATCTAATGATGGCAATTCCTAAACTGCAATGGATTCAATTCCTAATAACGAGGGGGGTGGATTTAAAAAAAAAAAAACAAATAAGTTGGCAGACTTTTTCTCCCATTCTGTAGGCTGTCTCCCTCTCTTGATTTTTGGGGACACATGGGGGGTTAACTATGGAAACTTTGTAATTTCATACAGTCCCATTATATAATTCCAAGGATTGTTTCTTGGGCTTATTATTGGAGTCTTATTCAAAAAGTCTACACCCGTGCTTCTATCTGAATGTTTTGCCAGATGTCTACCCGCACATTGTCGGGAATGATGCTCAATACCTTTGAGGAAACCTTATGTGTAGTTGTTCTAAATGGGGTGGGGGAGAGGATAACATGGGAGAGAGCACCAACTGTCCTTGCCATCTTACTTCCGCCTAGAATTGGCAGAGGAAAATCCTGCCAAACCAGGTAACCCCCACATCTGTCTCCTCCGAGGACTTTTCCCCCTTTGAAAGGGAACATTAGAGATGGCTAAGAAATGTTGGAAGGCGAGGAAGGATCAAACAAAGAAATTATACTTTTTCCTCCAGTTGGCCAAGATTAGATGCGCTTCCCCTATCTAGATATTCCTGCTTCTATTGAAAGACTGACCCGAGCCCATGAGGCAGTTCTATGGTCTGGGTTTAAACGTCATTAACTCTAATCTCCATCCGCTAGAAAGGCTGAGTGGGAAGAATAGGCAAGGAAGTCGCAGGGAATTCCTGAAGGCCGTGTGAATCTAACCAAATAGTGCTTACTCTGGAAGGGAAGCCAGGAAGAAGAACCCCAAAGTCACTCAGAAACTTTGTGTCCTAGAGAAAGGAGGGATTTTTTTTTCTTAATCTTAAATGATCTAAACACTAAAAGGCCAGAACCTAAAAGGAAAGGGGCTATATTTTAACAGAAATTTGACTATAAACTGCTTTTAAAAATTGTTCACGGCAGTACATTACACGTAAGGATTTAAAATCAAACCAAACCACAAACCCCTTAGGTTGCTCGGTGACTTGGTCTACTCAAAGCATTCTCGGTCGGGACAGGTGCTTCCAGGGCAGAACTCTTCGACAAAGTGCGACCAACACACAACTGTATCTGTCACTTGAGGATGTGACGAGCGGGGGCACTGAGAGGTGGGCAATGCCTTCAAAGGTTCCTTGGGGGCAATGCACACGCCAGGGACAGCAGGCAGAAACCTCGGAGGACACTGCGCGCCGCCGTTCGCTGCGCAGCGTGTGAAAACGCACCCAGGGTGGTGCGGTGGCACCGCAGGCGCCAGCCTCCGCCTGGGGCTCTCACTCGCGACCCGGTCACCCGCGCCGTGATGCCCCCACGCCCCTCGGCGGGGATGACTGCCCGCACGCGGCCCATGCGGGTCGCCGTTTCCTAGACAGCCGCACGGCCCCTCCGCAGCCTCCGGAACGCGCGCGGGTGCGGGCAGCGAGAGCGCAGGCGCGGGCCCGGGAGAGCCGCCGGTGCGAAGGCGCGCGCGCGCGCGCTCAAACGGGGTGGGCGGAGGGGCGGAGGGAGCGGCGGGGCCGCGAGGGGGCGGGAGGGGGGCGCGGAGAGGGGGAGCCCCGGGAGCGGGAGCGCGGGCCCAGCGCCGCAGAGCAGAGCGAATCCTGAGCCCCGGCAGCAGGTACGTGTTCTTGCAGCCGGCAGCCGCCGGGGCTTCCCCTGCCGTGGCCCGCCGCGGGTGAGCAAGGCAAGGGTAGGTGCGGGTCACGGTTTGCAGGGTGAGTGCCTTGGAGGACTGGGCTCCTGCAACTGACCTTCATGCCCCGGGTTGGGGAGCCGGGCGACCATCTATGGGACAGCCCCGGGTCTTCTGCTCCAGCCTGGGGATCTGCTTGTCACATGCTTCTTATTTATATTTGCAAACTGCCCTGGTTCGGGTCCAGCTGCAGATGCTTACCTCCCATTCTTTGCCTCCGTATGCCATCTTGCATTTATTAATAAAACATGAAAACTGGGGTGCGGGAGGTTTGCTCCTGAGGGGAATCCCATTGCAGTATAGCAAGCGGGCGCCTATTTTCGGGTTTCAGACGTGGTGTAGAGGTGGAAATCCCACACCCTGGGGATTTGTGGCTTGCTTGGTCGTGACCACTTCCTAGTGGGCTTCCCCGGTTTGTCGCTAGGCGCCCCAGCGGCAGGATGGACGGTCTGGAAAGGATAAAGGGTTTCACTGTCAACCTGGCATCCTGTTCAGAGGAAAGGTGCAAGCTATGGCAGTTCCCTGCTTGCTAACTTGACAGGGAGGCTTAAACCCAGAAAAATCTTTCTCAAAATTGTTAAAAAAGGAGACCTTGAATTGAATCTCTGAGACTTGCCTGCTCAAACTCATCGCGGTTTTGCATCCGTAAATGTTTAAAGCTATCCACCTGTTGGAAGTCAGACCCCATACTCCGTTCTGTGTCATAATCGCCAATACTGAGATAATAATAGTCCCATATAGATTCCTTCTACCCTCTTTTAATGTGTTGCCTGTCATTTGTTTCTTTTGAAATAAATCCACGTATGATTTGTTGCCTTATATGTTAAGACTGAAATCCTATGATGTATTTATATCCCATATACATGCGCCACCATATCCTAAGCACTGAGTTTCTCTTTGGTGTATTTTACCTATTTCCCTGGCTTTTTACTTAGCTTTGAAGAAGAGTGGGCAAAGTGGAACGTATGTATCTGCTTCCCTAATGCCCCCTCCCCCAAAATAACATAGTGAAAAGAATAGAAAGAGCTGGGAGCCCAAAAGGAAAATGACTAGGGGAAGATGTGGGATGGCAGCTAGATTGCAGTGCCACGTTAAAAAATGAGATTTAGTCATTGGATCCAGCATGAGCTAAAAGTTATTTGTGACTGGTTTCCTTGGAGCCCTCAGGGCTCCCATCTCTGTGTTGGAGATGAGGAAGCTGGGACTTAAGGTTGACTGACTTGCCCAAGGTCACACAGTCAGGAGCAGGGTAAAGATGCAATTTGTCTGCATCACACCCAATTGCAGGGAGCCGGGGGTGTTGCTGCCACCTTTTCATTAAGATCAGGTTCGTGCATGAGCATTTAGGCCCTGGTGCGATTTTTCTGCTCCACAGATTCCATACCAATTTTGTGGCTCTCCCAAATGGGAAACTGTTGTTCAAGAGTGTGGTTTTGAAAACAGGGTCCAAGGCATCCTGTTGTAAAACTACCCCATCCCATAATCAATTACATTCAAAAATTAGTTTCTCTACCAGTTTAAAGCCGTGGAGTACCTAGAAATCAGGCAGAGCGCTTGCGTCTTTTCCACACTCCCACCCTACCCTGCTTGGACACGTGTCACTGCCAGTTGTCACAGTGACTTTACCACACTTACTGTGGGTGCCGAAACGGGGTGAAGGGGTTCATGCCAGCCATGTGCCGTCATCTGGCTCCTACAAATGTGACAGTTACTCACAGCTCTGGGAATTTGTATGTGTGCTTATGGGTGTATATTTAAGCTCCTTTTCCACAAGTGCATTCTTACAGTTCAGGGGTTGGCTTTTGCCACACACACACACACACACACACACACACAGCAGTTTGCATGGACTTACACACGGCTGCAGTGTCATGAATGGAAGCATCGCCTAATGGAGCTGCTGGATTTTATATTCAGGTTGCGTAATTGAACTCGTGGTGAGAAAGCTACAGTTGAATGTAAAGAATCCACTGAAGAGTGTGTCCTATGGAAAATATAGCTTTTAATGGTGCATTGGTATAATGGGTAACACTAAGCAAGGTGTACGAGATTGGTGTAGGTTCTACGAGCTCCGTTTTCTTCCTTGGACACTGAGCACAGTTTGGATGTTACCTCCTTCATTCTACCGACTCCTATTGATAGTAGACAGTTTGTATAAAAGATTGGCCTCTCAGAAAATACTCCGTTTTGAAAGAGTTCAATTTCCAGAGCTTACAGAATGCTGAGGTGGAATTTTTCTGCCCTGGAGATTTCCAGCCTATGGACAGATAAACTCAAGATGAATCCCGACAGCACCGGAAAGAGGCAGAAAATGAGGAGAGGTCTCGTTGGTTTCTGGGGAAGAGAAGGAATTTCCCTTTGAAAGCAGCAGCGCCCCTGCCAGGCAGGAGTCCCACAACTGTCTATGCCTCCCGTGCGGGCAGAATTTTATGTAATGTGCAGATGAGCGCCCTTCTTGGTGCAAAGGTCAACTCGGAAGATACAAAATAAAAAGTATTTCTGTACTACGTATTTTTTATTGAAACTTTTTTTTTTTAACTAGGAAAAGCCATATGGGCAATTATGGAGGCTTTGGCATTACTTTTGATTCCACTCACCTAGAGTGTACATTTCGGAGGGGAGAGGAAAGGACTGCTGTTTTCAAGCTATGGGTTCTGCTGTAACTGGTTATAACACATGTTCTGATGCATTGTGAGTACGACACCGGGAGCTGTTTTGTGCTAGCTGGCCTTGCAAATTGCTTAGTTATAAGATGGAGTTTTACTTATAATATCCCTTCATTTAGTGGATTTTTGTTTGTTTGTTTGGTTTTATTTTTTTTTCGAGACAGGATTTCTCTCTGTAAGCCTAACTGCCCTGGAACTCGTTTTGTAGACCAGGCTGGCTTCGAACTCAGAGATCCACCTGCCTCTGCCTCCCAAGTGCTGGGATTAAAGACGTGCGCCACCACTGTCCAGCTTTAATTTAGTATTTTTAAAAGAAAAAATAAATTAGTGCCAGCACTCGTGAGTCACAGAAGTTCACAGATAGCTGGTTGTAATTAATTAAACTTCACTGGTTTGTTTCTCTCCTCCATGGGAGCTGTAGCAAGGAGTATCCATCCTCTCCTTTCAAATGGAACCAGCCGAGGGTCATAGAGGGTCACAGAACTCATCTGGGACCTTCTCTGGTCCAGATCTCAGCCTAGGACCCTAGAACTCCCTACAAGTGTTCCTAAAGTGGGTCATAGTGGCCTTCAGTGGGGCGGGGCGACGTCTAAACAGAGCAAGGCCAGACAGCGACTTCCCTTGCATCCATCAGCATTGGCCTATGCTGTGAGTTTTTGCAAATGTAATAACTGTTCACTACAGAACATTCAGTCATAAAAAAAAAATCAGAAGGTTGAAAGTCAGCAGTCAAAATGTTTGATAGTCCTAACTATTACCAGTGTTCACCCTTAACAGTTTGGTACGGATTGCTCCAGATTTTTAAGTGTAGAAACTAAAATGGTATTCTCTTATGATTATTATGTTCATAGACAAATAGTGTTTTTCCTGTTTTTTGTGTGTTTTTTTTTCACCTGCTAATACATATTTGATATCTGAAAGGCCCTTGAATGATCTGCTTCTAAACACTTTTTTTCAGCCACAGTGGTAGCTGGGTGGGAAGAACTGTACAACTAGAAAAAGGCCGAGGGAACCGACGGGTAGTAGGTAGGAACCTGGCATTTGCTGTGTCCGGATAGGGAGTTTCATATTCCATGTCCCTTAGCAGTTACCCTTTGTGGTCAGGTGTACAGATGTGGCCCTGGGAGCCCACAATAAACAACAGAGGAGCAGACCTGATTTGGAGGCCAAGCCAGTGTGGCTCAGACTCCGGGCTTTCTCTTTTCTCTGATTGCAGGGGAAGCGGTCTCTGCCCCTTACTTCTCTCACATTCCATCCTGTTCTGATCCACCCATACTGGCCTCCCGGTTGCTTCTCTACCTGGAGCCTTGGCTATGCAGGGTTTTTCCTGGAATGCTCTTCCTGCAGGTACTGTCAGGGCTGGCTCCTTTACTTCCTTGAGGCTTTGCTTAAAGTCTTGTTAGTGCCTTCAAAACAAGTCCACCCACCCCAATGAGGCATCCCTCCTTCCTGCCTCATTTGCATTCATAACACTCCCGAGGACACAGCGTTAAGTCTTTCTGGAGTTTATTATCTGTCTCCTCTGTGGAACAAATACCCCGGAAGACCAAGGTTTTGACGGTTTTTTTACTCAGGGGGGCGACAAGTCGTTGTGGCGTCTTTGAATCCTTCCAGCTTCCCACATTTCTTGTTATTGTTAGTGGTGGCGCTTGCTGTTCCCTGCAGTGGCCTTTTATGTTCCTTAGAGGAACAGCAAGGACAGTGCAAAAGAATTAGAAAAAAAAAATTGTCTCCCTTTTGCTCCGGTATTGTGAAAGAGGAAACTCCTGGGGAGAATCGGGCTCCAGAGATGGAGAGAAAGTCCCTGAGCGTCATTCTTTGCCTATGATAGGGCAGCAAAGCATACGGAGAGGCCCATGACGCCCGGGTCCTGCCAGGCTTCCCCTCCTCTTGGGCTGCACAATGCTTTTGATGACTTCCAAAAGAGACTCCAGAATGCTTTGCCAACCACCAAGTTTTTAGCCTGTGTCGCCGAAAGGAAAAGAATCTATACTCACTCATACCAGTTTTTCACCCAAGCAGACTGATCATTGTGCTACCTGTAGTAAGCCACTACGTTGTTTAAACATTACCCAATACCCGCTGGTGTCTTCCCTGCCTGCGTCAGGGTGTGAGTTCCCTCTCAAAGCACTTGTCACTGTGTCTGAGAAGTGTGACCAGCAAGTATGAACCAGAAGCATCACACTCAGAGGTCCCTTTGGCCCACACTCCTGAGCTCATATCTATATGTCTTGGCACATGTATAATTTGCGGAAGCATTGTTTGGGACACAGCAAAATCATAGAAACTTTGGGGACTGAGTCAAACCTAGAACTCTGTAGAAGGAACTAGAATGCTGAAGGAAGCTGATAGTCATGGGAAAAGGCCTTGATGAAAGAATTCCTCCTCCCGCCTCCCCCACCACCACCACTTCTTCTCTTCTGAGCTCTAATGGCTGCCCTCGTGGCTCCAAATTCTTTGTCATAAGTAGAATTCCCTTTCCAACGCTATAGTCTCCCTGAAACTGTGTTTGACTTAGCATGAAAACTGCAGTGCTAACCACTCATTAAAACAAAGAATCTGTCCGAGAATGTCTGTTTTTGCGGCTCAGGTTTTTGGAAGCTCAGACTGGGATCAGACAGATGTTCTCAGTGTGGAGCCACGCTGCGGGCAATGGCTTGGGAGGCTTCCCTCCCATCACAGCCCCAGAGCGAGCTGTGTGGAGCTCATGTGTCCTCTTTCTCCCCGATAGTTTCCCTATACATAGTTAAAATTTTGCATTTCACCTGCTTGCAGAGCAGCTAATTGCCCCTTATTGTAATTACTAAAATGTGTTATTTTTGCCAGAGTGGGATGGAATATATTGGGAACCCTCGAATAAAGTGAAGCTTGCTCTGCTGCAGGATCACTCCTTAAAACCAAGTGTGGGAACCTGTCACCTGTCTTTGCTGCCACTTCCTCCCTAGGGCTGGGATTTGCTGTCGTCCTTCTTGCCCGGCAGGAGGCTCCTGTCCTCACCCCTCTCGGGTAAAGGTCACAAATCGGATAGCTGTTTCTCAGATTTCCTTCCTGATGGCTCAGCAGCATCCAAGCCTGCTGACTGCTTCCTGGAAACTCTGTCCTTCTGCCTCCCCTCCACACTCGGAGGCTTCTTGCTCTGTCCCGGGCCGATGTGGTTAAGGAGTCTGAGCTCTGCTGGGATTTGAATCCTGGCCCTTGCATACTAACTATGGAACTTGAAATAGTTAACTGGCTGGGCCCCCTGTGGAAGAGCTACGTCATGGCTTTAGGAAATGAAGATTCAAAGGCTGTGCCAAGGGAGCAGCAGTCACTAAGTGCCACCTTTGATCATTATCGCTTCCTGTTTAGATACCCCTTGTATCTTTGGAATAAAATCCCAACATTTCTCCCTGACATCAAGACCCCTTTAACTAGCTCCTATTCAATTCCCCTCAGGCCTTTTCTTCCTTTCCAGCACATTCCCCACTGGGCCACTTTCACCTTGTCCTGCTCTGCCCCCCTTCCCCACCAGAGGGCTTAAGAGGTTGAGGACTCTGCCTGGTAGCCTGCCTGCTGGGAGGCACAGAGTGCAGCCTGCTTTGTGACGTCAGCCATCCTCCCTTGGGCATGAAGCCTATCGCACTGGCAGACCACAAATTACTCAAAAACATCAGCTGTGACTTATACCTTTCAAAAATAGCTCTCTCCGCTTTCAGCCCAACCCTTTACACACAGTAGAAACTTAACTCCTGTCTTTTATCTGCTAAGACATTGTAGTTTTATATGGGCCTTCCAAAATCCTTCTAAATTGCGGCCCATACTGGTGGTTCTGGAGTGCACACAGGCTTTATAGGAGAAAACTGAGTCAACAGCACCGGGACAGCAACCCCCTGAGAACCTTTTGGAATGAGGAGGGATGTACTAAAATAACTAAAAAGAATAAGAGCATAGGGAATGGCTTAAGACTTAAAAAGTAGCTTGACTTCTTCCCAACCTATGAAGCTATTTTAAAGTGATCAGGGTTCTGGCTTTGGACTGTTTTGTGTAGAATTGCATGTGTGTTGTTTTCTGTCCCAGTCCTATGCCACCCATGAGATGGATGCTGAGGATACAAGAAACACATCCGTAGCCCTCAGACTTGTGGGAGACCTTCTCTGGACCGCTTCATTCTGGGTCTGCATTTCCCCACACAGTGCCAGCTAAAGAGGACATTCAAGTTAACAGAAAGCTGGGGATGGGACAGCTGCTTTAAAAACACAGGAAAAGCTGTTCTGTCCCGTGGTAAAGTACCTGGTCTACGAACACGAGGACTGTGTTCAGATACCCAATACCTATGCCAAAAAGGGGGAGCACAGTCGCAGCCATCTATAATCCTCAAGCAGGGGGTAGAGACAGGCCAGCCTCTGGGGCTTGCTGGTCAGCCAGTCTAGCCAATCAGTGAGCACTAGTTCAAGTGAGAGACCCTGCCTCAAAACATTAGGCTGAGTCCAAATGAGCCCAGTTGTGTCCACCTCTAATCCTGACATGTATAAGTACGTGCACACTCACACACTCATATGCATACACAATACACACATGCATGCACTCATACACATACACACATGCCTGTACTCACACACATGTGCACACATGTGTGCACACAATCTAATCCTGTCACTGGCATCATCAGTGGCAGGAAAGGATGGTATGTGGTTTTTGTCAGTATCTGCTCTATCTCTGAGGTCATGAAAAATCAGACTTTGTTTTCTTCTGTCAATATAATGACTTTTTTTTTCTTCAACGAAGTGTCACTAGGTCTGTCAACCACATTCCAGGGCAAGCCCCATTCCCAGGAATGGCCAACACAAAATGAACTCAATGATATTTTTGTGGACTTTTTGTTTCCTTCCAGCATTTTTTTGTCTTATTAGTCTTTTGCCTGTTTGTTTTTATTTTTATTTTTATTTGTTTCAGCTTTTTTGTTTTTGTTCCCCTCCCCCCTTTTGCCTCTCTTTTGAGAGAGAAAACAAAGTTGGATGGGTAGAGAGGTGGATAGGATCTGGGGAGAGTTAGGGGGCGAGAAGAAACAGGACTTAATACATCGTATGAAAGAATTTAATTAAAAAACACAGAATAAGAAAGAAAAAAGTCAAACAACTTTCTCCTCTAACCTTGGAGGCACCAAGAGCCAGAGAGGCTGTTTGCATCTTGAGGCTTCACGGTGAACTCCCCACTCCTGCGCTCTCAGCAGTCTGGGCCAGGTAACTGCACACCCTGCGGCGGTCAGTGCATTACCTGAGATGTTTAGCACCATTCCTGGTCCGTGCCACCTGATGCTATAATGCTGCCAACCCTCTCCAAGTATGATTACCAGATTTCCCCCCAAATTACCAATGTCTCATGGGTATAAAATCTTCCTCAGGTGAGAACTGCAGGGTCATACAGAAAATTCAGTGACAGTCTGGTTTGTAAACTCTAGAGTTTGGGCAGTTTTGGGTCAAATGAAGATTGTAACTTACGCGTGAGATAAATTTGGCTTTAAAATTTGAAATAGCCTTGGTGTTTCTAAGCAGTGCCTAGACTATTTCATCAATAATGAGATGTAAATAAAATAGCTACAAAATGCAGACTGTCTTAATGCCCAAAGGTCCAGAGGCAACAGCATAACCTAGGATACTACAGTCATCCTTGGGATATTTTATTTGGGCATTTTAAGTGTACAAAATACTGTTAGGACTGTAATAAGTTTATCAAACAAAAAAATAGTATTTCTGCAGAACTCTGAGTGGTTTGTGATTGAAGACCTTGTTTGACCTGTGGAGTACCAGTCCTGCGCACCACTTTCCTTCTGACCAAAGGACCGTTCCAAAAGCCCCTTCAGGGCTTCAGGGGTGAAGGCTGAGTGGCCAGGTACTCTGGGCTCTGGTGAAAGGCCACAATTGCTCAGTCATCTTCCTGGGTGTTAGAAAATATGGCTGTAGACTTACAATTTAAAGCCCACCTCCAATCGGCAATCGCCACTGTGTTCTTTCTCCATGCAGTCGTAGAAATTGCATATCACACCCAAAGACTTTGACAGTTAATTGCATGCTTTCTGGATGACTTTAAGACTCCATCCTTGAAAGAAACCTGCTTTGGCTGAAGATTATTTTGGCTTGTTCATTGCCTTTGGGGAAGGGATAGCACACACAGAAGACTTCCAGTGTGCTCTCTAACAGGTAGTCTAGAGATAGCTTAGAGGAGACTGGGCATCTTCAGGGTAGTATGACCATAGAATAGGGGTAGTCAAGAATAGCTTCAAACTTACAATCCTTCTGCCTCCACCTCTTCAGCACATTTACTAAGTGAGGGAAAGAGCTTGGAACTGGATGACTGGACTTGGTTTAGACAAGATGAGGTCTTGTTCATACCTAAACATCAGCCTTAAATGAAGTGGCTCTTGCACCTCTGAGTGGGCAGAAACCCAAAGCTGTCAAAGTTGTCTTCAAGGCCAGAAAAGAGAAGACCAGTGGAGACAGTTTGAGGACAAAGACAGGTGGCAATGGAGCCATTTCTAGTTGTCCCTCTTACACACTTGCTGGTACTAGTTCCGCCCCCCCCCTTTCTAATGATACAAGGATGCCTCCTTTATAGCAGGTCATATTCATTCCATCTTGTAACAGATTGAAGGCTTCTGTTAGCCATGCACGAGAAAGTTTATCTTTCAAACCATTCAGAGGATCTTTAGCAATAAAGAATCATAGATTAAAGTTTGTATACCGCTTTTCTTTTTCTTTTAGACTTACATATATATATATATATATATATATGATTGTTTTGCCTGTATGTATGCATGTGTACTATATGCATTCCTGGTACCTTCAGGGGTCAGAAGGTGCTATTAGAACCCTAGAAAGTGGAATTACAAATGGTTGTGAGCCACCATGTGTGTGCTATGAACTGAACCCAGGTCCTCTGTAAGAACAAGTGCCCTTAACCACTGAACCAGCTCTCCAGCCCCATACAGTGTTTTTAGATACACACACACACAATATAGAGCACAGAATAGTATAGATGGAACTTTTATTGAGAAGTCAAAATACTCATGCAACTTGCTTTCAGTTTTTATTAATCCTTTGAGAATTTCATACCATATATTTTGATCATATTCACCTCAACTCCCCCCCCCAATACACCCCCACATCCCTGCCCCCAATTTTGTGGTTTTTTAAATTTATTTATAACCTATTGATTCCCAGCTTATGCTGATCCTGGCGTGTGGGATGTGGGGCCATCTTCGGGAGCATGGTCAATCTACCAGAAGCCACACCCTTGAAGAAAGTTGACTCCTCCTTCTCCAGAAGCCACCAGTTGTCCGTAACTCCTCAGTTATGGGTGGAGGCTCATGCATCCCTTCTTACTCCTTGACAGAATGTTGGCTGGCTTAGGTTTGTGCAGATAACCACAGCTGCTGTGAGATCCTGAGTACAGAGATCCAGTTATATCCAGAAGACCCTGTTCTGGACTGACCCTCCTCAACCTCTGGCTCTTACTGTCTGCCCCCTTTTCCATGATGGTGACTGAGCCTGGGAGAGGAGGTGTGAGAGCACTCTGCTGACAATTCCTCTCTGCACCTGTGCACTAGTTGTGATTTTCTATGCTAACCACCATCCACTATACCAAGAAACTTTCCAGATGAGGTATGAGAACTGCACTTAATCTGCTGGTAGAGACATTCACATTTAGAGGACCATTTGATAAGGTATCCAATAAGTAAAGATGATAACAAGAGGTACACTTATAGGGCCTATGTGCTCCCCAATCATGGGTTCATGGCTAAATTTACAGTACGAGGCATGAGTTTCCTTCTATGGTGGGCCTTTAATCAGAGAGTGGCTGGTTACTCCCATAGCATTGGTACCATTATTGCATGCATGCTTATATCTTGCCTTCCAGGTCATAATTACAGTTCGCCAGGTTCACAGCTGGGTAAGATTATTAAAATTTCCCACCAGCAGCTGTATAGCACCCTCCAGTACTATGAAAGCTAGCCACTGGGAAGGAAGCTTCCTGATCTGTACCAACTTAATTGTTCCATGTTCTGTGACCAATTTGTGTAGCGCCTTCAGCAATAGGGTCTTACTATCTAGTTCTGGGGGGGGGGCAACCAAGAGCAATGGCAATATCCTGTATTTTGGGGATGTCTCCAGAGCCATATGACTTGCTTTATTATAATATTTATTCTCTCTATTGTAGCAGTGTAGAACTGAATGCACTATACCTCCAACACATGTCTGTACTTTAAATTTCGAAAAGACATACTAGCCTAAAGCATCAGGGTTTCTAGAATCTAGTCTTAGCTTTCCCACAGACTAGAAGTATAACTGCAGACAGGTTCCTTTACTTTTCTAGATTCTGGCATCCTCTTTTGCCCAATGATAGGAACGAACTTTGTAGTTTAAGTATCCAAAAATAATTTCTCCACTCCTTTAAACCACACAGCGTCTTAAAACAGCAGCACCATAATAATTCACACGAGTGAGCTGGATTTTCAGATTATACTTCAGTTATATTTGTTGGAAGGCTCAAGTGTAGATGAATGGCATTTGGCAAGAGGAAGCCTTAGTCTATCGGAAACCCTTAATTTTACACTGTAGGCCGCTTTGTAGCTTGGTCTGTGTCAAAGGACACCACATTGTCAAATGACACATTAGGGAGATAGACTTTTGCCACATCTTGTTCATTTGTGGGTGACTGGCTTTCATCAGAGAGGTAGTGTCCAGATTTCCGGGAGATGCTGCTTCGAAAACCCGAGTACGGCTATCTTTAGAGGCCTCATGTCCAGTTCCTATGGAGACAAGTCCATTGTCATTGACCACACTGAGTAAGGACCATAGGTGGTTACACATAGGATTTGTTTCAAGACTTTGTTTATAGTCAAATACAATTGCCACATTGGGTGTAAAGTGCTCTGTGTGTGTGTGTTCGTTCATGTGTGCACGTGTGACAGTGTATGTGGAAACAAGACATCCATAGTAAGAACCTTCCTCAGTCCCTCTCCATCTTACTTTTTGAGACACAGTCTTTTTTTTTTATCTCATAACTTCTGATTTGGCTTGATTGGCCGGCCAGTAAACCCCAGGAATCTTCCAATCTCAACTTTCCCAGTGCTGGGATTATAGCTGTGCGCCATGGCACTTGGCTTTGATATGGATGATAGGGACCAAACACAGGTCTTCATACTCCCATAACAAACAACTTATAGACTGAGCCTGCTCCTTGGCTCTCACGGGTGTACCTTCTTATGAGGCCGAGTTTCATACATCCCAGGCTAGCCTTGAACTCACTGTGCAGTTGAAGATGATCTTGAAATTCTCATCCTCTTGCCTCCATCTCTGGAGTACTGAGGTTAGAGGTATGTACCCCTGCATCTCGTTTATGGAACATTGAGGACAGAACCAAGGGCTTCATGCATGCCAGGCAAACACTTTACCAACTGAGCTATATTACCAGCTCTTGTGTGTAGGAGCCCAGAGGAGGATATTGATTTCTTCCCCCACCACTCTCCACTTTATTCCTTGGAGACAAGCTCTGTCTCTGAGCCTTGAGTTCACTGTATTTTTTTTGTTGTTGTTGTTGTTGTTTTTTCTGATTAGGTTGGCTGGCCAGCTAGTCAAAGTGACCCTCCTGTCTCTGCCTCCCACCAGACTTTGCACTGGGGTTACAGGCACACAAGCCACACCTAGCTTTTTACATGGGTGCTGGGGATCCAAACTCAGGTCCTCACACTTACACAGAAGATGTGTTTTCCCACTAAACAATCTCCCTAGCCCAAACATTGTTTGTGATAAGATTACCTATTGATATATTATAGATATGTTTATTCACCCATATCTATATTACACACAGACACATAGACACACACACAATATAGATATCTATAATACCTATTGGTAATTATTACCCACTGTTGTGGTCATACCTATTAAGAGTATTTTTGAATTATTTTCTGTTGTGGTAAGATACATATAAAATTTACTAGTTTAACCATTGACTTCAGAGGTATTCAGTGTATTTACAGCACCAGGCAGTCATCATCACCATTCAGGTCCATAAGTCTCCATCTTGCAAACCCGAGACTATACTCAGTAACTACAGGAATTCTGTTCCTTCACAGCTTTATGTTATTGATATCTCAAGTACCTCTTTATACAATATTTCATAATAGGTTTTAATGCTTTCTATTTAGTTCAGCTTAATAACTTGCTGAGGACAGCGAGGCCTGTGTAATGAGAACGCTGAAATTAGGGTGACGGAGAATAAGATGGGAAAAGGAGCTTATAGGGCCATGTAGATCTCGTTGACGATGTGGAGCATATAAATTTATGGGGACATCTTTGGAAGGTTGGCAGCATACAAGTGAAATGACTGAATTTGTTTCAGAAGGGTCATGCGGCTTCCGTGAAACATTGACTGCAGGCATGGGAAGGCAAGGGGAGAATAACTGGATTCTGTATTCCAGGTAATGTATATGGTGAGTTGGCTGTGGGGCTGTCAGTGGAAAGGGATCAGGTAGTTAGAATATGGGTTACAAATAGGAAGGTGAAGCCCACAAAATTGGCTGGTGTATTGGGTTCAGGGTGGGAAAGAAAGAAAAGAGTCAAGACTGGCCTCCTAGTTTTTGGGTTGAACAACTGGAAGGATGAAATGGCCATTTATGGAGGTGGGGATGGAAGAGGAGGCGATGCTAACGGGAGGAAATGAGGGATTCTGTTTCAATCATGTTACATTTCACAGTCTATTAGAGACCTAATTGAAGATGTCAAACAGGCAGTTGAATATGCAAGTCTGGAGTTCAGGGAGAAAACAGGGCTGGAACCAGACATTTTAGAGATAATCTGCAGGTGACATTTGAAGGCACAAGTTTGAATGTCTTTCTTGGGACAAGAAAGAAAGGACAGATGGGGAAAGGGTCATAGCAATGAACCCTAAGGAATATCAAAGTTTAGAGGTCAAGGGGAAGACCCAGTGATGGAAATAAGAATGCCCAATGAGGGAAGAGGCTGACACTAGATGGAATGGTCTCCTGATACCCAAGTTAATAAAGTGCTTCAAAGGAGTGGCCAGCTATGTCTAACGTGGCTACAAGATTGAGCATTGTATTTAGCAGTGGCTTATGTTGAGATGAACCTCCAGACACCACAGTCTGTATCTATCTGATGATGTGACTAGATGGGAACTCTTGCATCAAGCAATTCCACTTCATTTTATTGATACAGTAATTTGGCTGACATTTATTAAACATGGTTTGCCTCATGTTCGTCTACAAACTGAGAGCGGCTGAAATGAACCACATCACAGCCCTGGATCTCGGAGCAGCTTAGTGATCTAAGACTAGCCCTTAGAACTCCCTCAGCTGGGTCTTCTCAGTTCTAGGACTCTTAGAGATCCATGAACACCTTTCAAACTGGGGCTGTATTTTGTCCACACCGAAGCCTGGCATTGAGGTGGCTCTTTAAGCTCTCTGCCTTTCCTTCTTGAAGATCAATACCTTATTCTTAATAGAAAAACACCTCCCCTGTTTCCTGTATTACCAGCTATATAAAGATTTTTCCTTCTAAGTGTTAAATACACTCATCTAATTTTCTGAATATTCTCTTTTGAATACTCCAAGAGAATGAAGGATGGGCCTGTTTCTGTACAGCCTCTGACTTACTACTAGTCTACCTTACATACAACAGTTCATTTTCTTTTTTTAAATATATCTGAACTATATTATATCATCTCCTCCCCTCTCACTCCTTCTGTGTACCACCCACTTCTTCTCAAATTAATGGCCTCTCTTTCTGAAATTATTGTGATAAACACACACAATAAATACAATCTGCAGAATCCATTTAGTATTGCTTTTATGCATATGTTTTTAGGGCTGACCACTGGATATTGGCTAGCCAATTAGAGGGCCCATCCCTGGGGAAGACTGATTCTCTCTCAGCAGTAATCGATTGCTTCTAGCATCTCATCCACAGGTGGTAGCTTGTGAGACTCTCCTACCCATAGCCAACAGTCATTTGACAAATGTTTTTTGTGCAATGTTATGGGTAGAATGTGAAGTGCTCCCAACAGCCGTCTATGTTTGAACACTCGATCTACAGTTGGTGGGCTGTTTGGGAAGGTGATGGATCTTTGGAGTAGGAGGTATGGCTTTCCGAAGTGGTTCAGTGAGGATGGGCCCAGCCTATCTGGACCAAGATCTCTGTTACCGAATCCATCAAGATGAGTAGGTTGCAGGATAAGCTCCCATGCCACAGACCGAGCCACTCCCCACTCTGCTTTCTCTGCCATGAGAAACCAGATTCCTCCTTAAACCATGGGCTGCAGTAAACCTCTTCCCATGTATGTGGCTTATGTCCAGTATTTTGTCACAACAATGAGAAAAGTAACACACTGAGACTCTAGTAAGGTTCCCTTTTCAGGAAGCTTACCAAGTCTCAGGTAGAAATGGCATCCCTAGGCAGGGCAAGAAGAGCTCAAAGAAAAGCATGAACATAAGGAGATAGATGTCTTGAGGGGTCCTGATAAGGGACATATTAGATGAATTTGGGGCCTCAAAATGTAGAAGGGGGGCTGGAAAGACAACTCTTACAGCAAAGTGCTTACCTTGCAAACATGAAGGGCTATGTTTAAAATGGAGAAGACCAGGCATTCTGGTGCCTACTTTAAATCTCAGCACTGGGAAGGTGGAGGGAGGTAGATCCCTGGGGCTGGGTGACCAACCAACCCAGTATCCTTGGTGAGTTCCAGGCCAGTGAGAGATCCTGTCTCAAAAATTAAAAGTGATGGTGCCTAAAGAATGATACCAAAGAGTGTCCTTTGGCCTCTACATAGACATGAACCTGCACACACATGCATGCACAACATGTGTGCGTGAAGTAGAAATGATGTAAGGGCAAAATATAATCCTATGCGATCAATTGATATCCCATTTAAAGATAGTATTAATCCTTATAACTGCTCGTGACAGGTAAGCCTGAAGAGAGGAAGTCAGGGTCAGGTAGCATTCCCTACATTGTGCATACAAGAAACCCATCCAGGTGTTTGAAGGGACTGTGGTATGGAGTTCAGGGGTGTCATTTTGTAGAATGTTAATGGGGCAACAGTGTGCAATGGTCATAAGGTGGGAATTTGAAACTAAGTTGCCTTGTTTTATGTACTCATTCTCATGTATGTATGAGATGCCAGGGACATATTAAACACGTAAGGGGACTAGTGAGATGGCTCACCAGGCGAAGGTACCCAACAGATACAAACCCTGAGACCTACACAGTAGGAGGAGAGATGGACTCTCTCAAGTTGTCCCCTGACTTCCACACCTATGCCATGGCACGCATATACAACACCTGTTAAGGTCCCAATGTCAAAATTTGCATAACATAATGAATTTTAAAAATAAATCCCTGCTACCTTTCTACCCAAGGCATTATTATAAAGTCCTTAGAACTTGTGAATTCCAACTTATTTGGAATAAGGGTCTTTGAAGATGTGCTCAAATAAGGATTTGAGAGAGAATGCTGCACTATCAGATGGGCCATAAATACTATTAGAAGTGTCCTTTTAGAAGAGAGGCATGCAAAGCTCTGGTGCAGAAGAGATGGCATTGTGGCTGTGGGGACAGATTGGGATGGTGCAGACACCGCCAAGGAACAACCAGAGCCACCAGGAGCTGGAAGGAGCAAGAACCAGGTTCTCTCCCAGAGTCTGGAGGGAGCCCAGTCCTACCGACAACCTTGACATACATTTCTGACCCCTAGAACCATGACACAATAAATAAATGCCTGTTGTTTTCAGCCACCAATATGGCAGTGGCCTTTGCAGGTGCCACAAGAAACCAAATAGGCAATGCTAGTTACAGGGGTGGAGGCTCCCGCACCTTCGTCAAAGAGGTCTGATTTGTAATATTAGAATGTCGCGTTCAGGGCATAATTGTAACATAGCAGCAGTTGTTTGACACTCTGTTCAGAGGCCAGGTCCTTGGTAGAAGTGGGCACATGGCCCCAGAACACAGGAAAACTAAAGAACTATCAATATGCAGTGAATGCCACAGACTCTGAGGCCTGGAGACAATTTCTGCTGTGGTACTGGGTGGGGAACATCACTGGGACTTGTCATGGTCAAGCTCCTGCCCCTTCATCATAATTTAGACTCTATCAGCTTACAGGTATCTGGCCGTGGGCTTCTGGTAGCCAACGTAAGCATTTGGGATAGCTAAAGAGAAACTTGTTTTCTCACATATACAGAAGAAACACATGAACAGCCTCATTTTGAATTTGAGAAATCTGATTAGCGGGACCTCATTAGTTATGTGAGATTGATTCAGCCTTGCAGCGCCAAAACTGAAGTCTATACTCGTAGTAATGCATCAGGCTAAAGCCACACTACGAGCCTTTAATGCACAGATTCCACTTAATGTCACAACAGATCCCTCTGTATGCCTTTGGGGACCACACACTCCCTCAGAATCTAGGGTATGGGTTTATTTGGGTTTTTCCTGATGCTTACTTACCTAAAGGCTTCTCCTGTGCCCTTTCCAACCACCTCAGCCTTTTTTGCTTCTTTCCTGCAATGGCTGTGAAGCACATCACTCACTTTGCTTGTCAAACCCCAAGGGCATAAAACAATGGAAGAGTTTTCTTCTTACAGTTTGGAAGTTCCAAGTCAAGTGTGATTGGGGCCATATACCTCCGTTCTCTTGATGATTCCTTCCTTGTGTTTTTCAGTAAAGCTAGGTGTGCATTGGCTTGTGGCTGCCTAGGTCCAGCCTTTCTACCTCTGACTTGCCTAAGATTTTTTTCCCCGTGTTTTTGTCTGTTTTGTATAAGGATAGGGTCATTGTTTAGTATCCCTCTTGACTCAGTGTTGCCTTACTGTAATGTTTTACATCTGTGCTATATAATATATTATATATAATATCAGTATCTGTGAAGACACTATTTCTAAAGTCGGGTCACCTCTAAGGTTTTGGGGGACATGCGTCTTGAGGGAACACAATTCAGCTCACTGTAGGTCCTAAGGCTAGAACACTTACAGTGCCTATATAGTGGCTGGCAAAGTAAAGGGTCCATCATTTGTTAGTGTAAAAGCGCAAGGAAGTCTGAACAGAAAAGCGAGACCACCCTGTCAGCTGTGAGTGGTCTCCGGTTAAGATCACAGTTCCACACTGGGGAGAGCTGCCCATCTTGAGCTCCCCTGCCTTCCTCTCTGAGACTTCTCCAGCAGGACTGTTCTCTACAGATGGAGCCAGGTCCATAGCACCTGCTGTTTCTGCTGATATGACCACCTGTCTCCTGGCCCAGGGCCTGGGTTGCTTTGTAGTTCTCTGTGGATATAATTTCCAGTGGGTCCTTTTCTCCAGCTAGGATGTATTTCTCTTTAAAGGATCACTCTCCCTAATCCCACCCCCATATTCACTAAGGTCAGCACCTGGCTTCTTGCTATGTTTCCAATTGCGCATTGAGCTCTACAGTGGCTCAGGAACGCACATTCCTATGTCTTGCCTGCCATGTCATTGTCTGGGTGGACAAGTCACTGACCCCATCTTTAGCTAACTGGCGTGGGTTCTTTCTCTTTGCAAGAAAGGGCACTGTTTCCCTTCGTTTCCGGGTTCACATTTTGTAATTTTAGTTACCCTCAGTCAAAGAAATAGTAAATGAAAAGTCCCAGAAAATAAACAGTCTGTAAATTTTTGTTTGTTTTGGTCTTTGGGTCTTTTTTAAGACATGGTTTTACTGTGTAGTCCTGGCTGTTCTGGAACTCACTCTGTAGATCAGGCTGACCCAGAACTCAGAGATCTATCTGCCTGCCTCTGACTCCCGAGTGCTGGGATTAAAGGTGTGTGCCATAACTGCCTGGACAGTTGGTAGTTCTTAATTGGATGCTCTTCTGAGTCTCACAGTGAAATTTCTTACATCGCGTGGCATTCAAACCTGGATGTGAAGTAACCTTTGTCCTGTTATCCACACTGCCTGTGCTGCCCTGCCATTGGTCTCTTAACCATAAAGCTTACCAGAGTGATTGTCTCAGTATCGCAGCGTTTGTGCTTTGATAACCATTATTTTGCTTAATAATGTTCTCTCAAAGCACAAAAGTAGTGATTTGGGGGGGATTCTAATATGCCAAAAAGGAAACCAAAAAGTGCTTCCTTAAGTAAAAAAAAAGTGAACACTTACCATAGATATGCATGTATAGAACAAACAACAAGCAGGGATTTGGTACTAAAGTTTATATGTGTCTGCTGGTGGGGGGCGTTCTCAGGACAACCTTCCCGCTCCCTCCCTGCTTGCCCCCTGATTCATTCTGCAACCAGGTATTAGATTACATTCTACGCTATCAAACCGCTGTGTTTCCCCTGTCACCCACTAGGAGATTCGGTGCAGGTTAAGCCCGCACTACAGACATAGGGCCTTTACCACCTTAAACTACCTCCGCTCTCTCACGATGACATTCCCGCCATACTGGAGTGAGATTGGGCTCTCAACTTGCTGCAGCCCCTTGTGGTATGGGATAGTCTTGATTCAAACTGCAGGTCAGCCGCTCACTATAGGTATAGTCCCGTGTAAGGTTCTTAATGTCCCTACGCCTGAGTGTGTGGGTCCCCAGCACAGTTACTGTGGATCTTAGACGGTGAATGACCGCCAAAGCTTCCAACATAGCCAGTTATAGTCACTGCCCCATAAATCTGCCCGTGATGATTACAAGCACTGTCAATGGTCTGGCTGAGGAATGGCTAATTCAAGAAAATGTCCCCTGGACCGCATGGCTATAAGAGCACCCCTCCTATCAGGTCATGTTGTGTCTCTGCAGTGTTCCCCTCCCCCAGTTGCACCCCTTTCTCTTATTTGGAAGGGAGAGTCATTCTTCCCTCTCAAAACTGACCCATCTTTGTACCCTCAGTCCCGCCCTTCCCTCTGTGCAGAACCTGTGTGCGACGTTTCCATCACCGCTCCGTTGGCTGTGGTCTCTCAACAAACTCCACTTGTGCCTTTGCTTAAAAGCATGCTCAGCCCCGCAGCCACTTAACATCCTGTTGAGATGGTGAATGTGATTAAAACACATCGTGCAAGACTCTGTGCTCTCAAAGAACTAATAAAAATGCAGTTCATTAAGTCAATAAAATTGAAAGATGCTGCTCGTATCTTCTTTTCCTATCAAACTTTGTGAACTCTTTTAACATGCATTAACTGAACAGATAATATATTTTGTAAGCACCAACAAATACAATGGCAGGTCCAGTGAGCTAGATGAGGGATGATACCGCTGTTGTCTTACGGCGTGGTCTCAAGCAAGATCCCTGATGGCATCTGTTCTGACACCTGCCTAGCCTTCTTCCTTATGCAGGTCACCTCAGCTTCTCCTTCCAGCTCAATTTTATTTTCCTTTTCACAGCATGTCACCTGATTAGCTAGTACATCTTCTTTAGATCCCAGTACAGACAGTGTTTCTTTGATGAGACCCTGCCTTGCCCTCATCTGTTACTTCTCTTGTCCAGAACACAGCTTGGTTTCCAGCTCTCCTTCCTCAGTCATTGGGCTGCCTTCTGTGTCTCTGTGGTGCTGGGGATCGACCCTGGGGTCTCATCCATGCTAGACAAGCGCTCTAGCGCTGACCGGCCCTCAACTGTCTCTTTCATCCGCCCGATGTCTTAGGAGAGCAGGGATTAGGTCTTAACTTCTCATCCCGCGCTATTCTGCTAGCATGGTGTCTGTCTGGTGTAGTCAGGGAGGGACAAAGGACATCGTCTAAGAGTCAGTTAGAGGAAAGAAAACAGTGTATTATGACATGTTGAGCATGTTGGTAGAGTTTCTGTATGTTTGGGGAGCAGAGTGGAGTCACAGAAGCGTGTGAAATAGTCAGAAAACCCCTCTGCAAAGGCGGGCAGGCATTACAATGAAGGTAAGGGGGATGGCACCCTGGCAAAGGAAATCTCTTTCACACAGAGACACGAAAGAACTTTCTTTCCAGAACTCTCTAGACGGAAGCAGGGGAAGCATGAGTTCTGGGCCATCCTGGGCTACATAGCAAGACAGAGTTTAAAGGGCGGGGCAAAATTCATGAGTTAGAGAATTTGGCCTGTGAGCCTGGAGAAAAGGGAGCTGGTAGAGAAACAGCAACAGTGAGACCGAGGACATTGTTAACTATGCCATGGAGGGCCTGGCCTATTTCCTGTGGAACCGGAACACCTGGAAAGAGCCAGAGAGAGGAGTTTAGGGTGGAGCCATAGTGTGATTTGATTTGCATTTTCAAGGCTGTTTTGGGCTTCTCGAACTCTCGTGCATGGCTAGTGTGTTAGAAAGTGGTGCAACTATTTTAGAACGCCGTTTGGCAGCTTCTTACAAAGCAAAGCATGAGCACATCCAAAATCTGACAGTCCTCCTTAGATGTTTACTCCAAACTGTGGACACTCTGTATCCAAGAAAGACTATGCAAAAATGTTCATAATGCATCTTTGGAAAAACTAAAGCTGAAAATAGGTGAGTTTTTTCATAAGCAGGTAAATGGAAAAGAGACTGTGATAGACAGACTTCTATACGGTTATACATGACTGCAGTGGAAGGCACAGGCTAGCAGGTAAGCTCAAGAAGCCGTCACACAAAATCTCTCCTGTCTGATGCCATCTATGAACTGTTCAAAAGCAGCAAAACCAGTCTACGGAGCTAGAAATCAGGATGGCAGTTGCCTCTGGGAATGTTGGGGCAAAGAGTCATGAGGGAATGAAATGTTTTAATGTGTTATTTATTTGTTCTCTCTGTGTGTGTGTGTGTGTTTCCCGTGTATGAGTACAGGCATGCACATGCCATGACATGCATGTGGAGGTTGGAGAACCACCCTGGGTGCTGGTATTTACCCCCCCTCTTCATCTGAGACAGACTCTGAGTTGTTTGCTGCTGTGTCCCCCAAGCTAGCTGACCCCCGAACTTCTGGGATTCTCCCATCCCTGCCATCTACTTTGCTCCAGGAACACAGGGATTCAGACATAGGCTCCCATATCTGGTTTCATATGAGGTTTAGAGATCTGAATCAGGGTCTCATGCTTGTATGGTATGGGCTTTACCCCCCGAGCAATCTTCCCAGTCCATCCATTCTTTAAATCTCAACAGCATTGGAACCTTGTTCACACTCATGGAACTGTACACTGCTAATGTGTGTGACTGCATAAAAATTACTCTTTGGCTTTTAGAAAATAGAGAAACACTTCCTTGAAAATGCTATGGGAAAGGGTAGAAAAGAGAATTCAGAGTAGACGGGAGAGATGGCAACAGTGCAACTGGAAACCACACATCTGGATCTCAGCAGTGGAAGAGAGGCGGGAAGAGGGGTGGGATTTTATGGGATTTTGGATTATTAAGGTGATAGAATTGATAAGACTTCAGGAGTAGACTGGAGAGGAAAGGGTTGAGAAAACTGGTGGTTTGGGTCTTGTTGATAGAGAAAGTGTTTCCGAAGGAGACCTTCGGTGATGGGAGCTGAGCTGGGCTTCAGAACAGCCGAGGGTGATGTATCTCTCGGGTACTTATGGTTCCAGTGGGCTCTGAGGCTGAGAGGGCTCTGGGCAGAGGTACAGCCAGATGGACATCAAGAAGGCAGCATCATCGAGGCCATAATGAATGGGACCCTGTGTGTAGATTAAGCAGAGACAGTAGCTAAAAACAGAGTCCTGGAAACCTTGACATTTAAAGGGCAGGAGAAAGAGGGAACCCCTGAAGGAATTTGAAAAGATGTTAAAATGTCTGTCACGTGGCCAAATAAGGGAAAAGTGGTTCAACAAATACCTAATCCCCAAAATTGGCCTACTCCCCAGTGCTGTAGAAGAGCAGAGGGATCCTCACCACCAACCCAGCCCCATTAGCTGAGACCCTCCCGTCTTGTCCATTTTGTCCTTGTGCTATGAGAATGTTGGTCCTGGAGGTGCCCCAAGCCCTCCGGGTCTCTAGATGGGTGACCTGTTCACAGCTATAGCATCTATGTGCTCTGTGGCATTTGGCAGTCTCTAAAATGCTTTCCCCTTGGCCTTTGTGACTGGATAGGTCCTTGTTAGCCTCATCAGGGCACCTCTTCTTGCCCCTTGAACGCAATCACTTCCTAAGTGTTTTTCCTCCCCTCTTTCAGCATTCATTAAGATGTATCCTCTAATGTATACAAAAAGTGAAGATTGGGCCCAGCTTCCTAGGAGTTGACAACATAGTTATAGAAAATGAAAACAAAAGCCTCAATAATATAATATGGTAGAAAGTTATTAGTAGGGTACCATAGAAATATGGAGGGACCATCTGAGCTGGGGAGATGGCTTAGTTAGTAAAGAATTTGCCATGTAAACATGAGGACCTGAGTTCAGATCCATATGTGTGGGCCTGTGAGATTACTCAGTGGGTAAAGACACCTGCTCCAAGCCTGACAACCTGAATTTGATCCTGTGACCAGAATGGTGAAAGAAAAAAAAAACTAACATGTTGTCCTCTGACACCCACATATGCTCCTTAAATTGGGCATTGTGGGGAATACTTATAGTACCAGTGCTGAGGAGGCAGAGCCCAGCCTGTCTCTGGCACTCATGGGGCAGCCAATCAGGCCGAATCACTGAGCTTTAGGACAAGTGAGAGACCCTGCCTCATAAAATGAGGGGAAGGAGCAACTAAAGAAAACACAGCCTTGACTTCTGGCTTCCACATGCATTTACACGTACACACACACTAACACATGACCATACACACAATAAGTTAGGAACAAAACAGTAAATACAAAATCATAGAGACATGGAGGGTTCAGTGTATTGAGGTTGTGAAGACCCCCCCCCCAATCTTCTCACTATAGTTGTAGGATGTGTGAGGTTAAGGTGACAATAGGGGTTGGCTATGTAACTAGGCAGAGAGAAACCACAAAGTGTTGTGTATAAAACTAAAGAGTTTCATAATTTTTCTAAGAGCAGTTGGGAGCCAGCTGAGATCTTGATTAAAATAAATGGTCAACAGATTTGGAGAGGAGAGGAGATAAGTCGCTGAAGGAAGGACAGATGGACAGAGGAGGCTGGGGGCACAGGGCCCAGTAGTCAAGTAAGAAGCAATAGGGATGGAATTAAAGGAACAGCGTGAACAGAGAGAGTGAAATTCCAGAATCATGTCTGCTGCAGCTCGGAGAGGCTTTAGTAACTGACCAGGGGGTGTGGATGGAAAAAGGTTGAGGACGCTGTCAACGTTCCTACCTGGGGAGGTTTGGGTGGATGATGACTTCACGAGCTAAAAACACCACCAAAGGCTTAGAAACTTGGAATCGAAGTGAAATGATGAATTAAGATTTGGGGGCTTAAGAAATGGCTCAGTGGGTCAAACACTTGTTGGGAAAGCATGGGGGCCTGAGTTTGGATCCCCAGCATCCATTGAGAAAGCTGAGTTGTGGTAGTGCATGCCTGTACCCCCAACACTGGGAGGAGGGGACAGGGAAGTTCCCAGCTGCTCCCTGGCAGGTCTTGTCAATTGGACAGCTTCAGGTCCAATTTTAGACTCTGTCTTAAAAATTAAGAAGGCAAACTATTGAGGAAGATACTCAATGTCTCTTGCCTACGTACATACATGCATAGGCATGTGTACATGCATAACACACACACACTTGGATAGGCTGTGTCATTTGGTTGGTGCTTTGTGTCACTATATAGATGGTTGTTAGGACCATTGTGCTAGCTGAGCCATTTCAGAAAGCCTGTGTAGGGAACAGCCATCCGTGGGCAGAGGTGGGGCATTAAAGGATAGCAGGATTGGAGGCTTGTGAAGAGGAAACAAAGGCCTGGAAATGATTTCAAAGGAAAAGAACAAAGAATGTATATATAAATGCATCAAGAACCAACCAAATGGGGAATTTTAAGAATCCCGGGATTATCAACAATGTCAGTTTCTACAGATATGAGTGGGATTAAAAATGTTGCTGGGTTTTGTAATTGCTACCAAACACAGGAAGATTACTTTCATTGCAGGAAGTAGAGGGTATAGCATCGGAGTAGAAAGAGCAAAACTGGAAAAGACCAATGTAAAATGGAGTCATTTCAGTATGCAAAAACTCGGAAATTTTCCTTTCCATTTAATTTGCCAAAAACATTTTTATTTGAGGACATACTCCAACAAAAATAAAATGAGTCCGGTGAAGAAGACAAAAGAATTTATAAAAAAACAGAACATGGATCCAGGTCAGGATGACAGTTGACCAGCAAATAGATCCACAAAGTAATGTTTTGACATTGACCACTTAACAGGGAAATTAGATATTTTGATGATCATACTATACTTTTTAAAAACATCTGTTTCTATTTTTCATAAGAAAAAAATCAATAAGAAACCTTTGAAGGATAGAAGGCAAACCTATGGGAGAAACTGAAGACTAAATATGAAGCAAGTTAAAATGGAGCTTCCGTTGGAGGCTAAAGAGGTATCTCTAGAAGGTCAGAGTGCTTGCTTCACAAGGATAAAGACCCCGGTTCACATCTTCTATAACCGCATAAGGAGCTGGATGTTGACAGAAGCACTTGTGATCCAGAGACTGGGAGGGAGGGTGTGGAAATAGGAGGATTATTGGAGCTTGCTGGAGGGGCTAAACAAACAAAAACACAGAGCTCCAGGTTCAGGGAAAGACCTTGTCTCAGGGAATAGGACAAGGGATAGAGCACGATGCCTGACATTCTCCTCTCTCCTGTGTGCACACCTGTCATATACACCACACATGCCTGTGTGCCCACACACAGACACAGTGTGGTACAGTTCTGAACGTTGTGATGCAGTGTGAGGGAAAGGAAACATGCAGCTGAACTCCCTCCATCTGATGCCGGGGTTTAATGACACAGTGCTGTATTCCTTTCTGCCATGATTTACTACCTGATTCTGCAGGGAATATAATAACTTAAATGCTATTTGTTGGTCTTCAGTTCAGATCCAACGTATTAGCAGTCTTGCAACATACAAAAGTCCAATTTCAGAAGAGTCTAAATGATTTAGATGTTGACGTGTGAAGAAGTATTAATATAACTAATTGACGTTGGAATGCTGGAAATGATATGAACAGTAGAACAGTAATCCTTCACTGGGCCAGTGCTAGGTCTAGCCACTGTCCTGACTTTGACAGGTTACTTTACTTATAGCAATGCTAAGAGTGAGGTTCTTATTTCTATTTCCCAGGTGAGCAAACTGAGGTATGGAGAGGCAAAGTCGTGGCCCAGCGTCATGTAGTTAGAAAATAGAAGCGTTGGGATTGGTACAGGTTCTTTGTTTCTGGGATCTTCTCTACACTCTGCTCTCCTGTTTCCCTCGGAGAGATAGAGAAAGGGATGCAGCAACCGCATCCTCCATCCTGGAGGGGCAGGAAGTGCTGGAAAATGGCCTAAGTGGTTGCCTCCTGTCCCTTTTTGTACTGTAGACCCACCCATATTGTTTTCACCATGTAAAGCGATGACGTTCACAATTCGAATCCTGACTTGATGTAGTGGCACATGCCTTTATTCTCAGCACTTTGGAGGCAGAGGCAGGCAGATCTAGATAAGTTCAAAGCCAGCTTGGTCTACTTAGTGAGTTCCAGGACAGCCAGAACTACATAGTAAGGCTGTAGTCTCAAGAATAGCAAGTGAAAAAAATCTGACTCTTCATTCAAAGTCCTGTTAAAAAGTTTTTTTCCAAAAGTTTCTCGAAAGCTCGCTCCATCCGCTGGGCTCCCATGATGCTCTACTGCCCCTGACTTCACAGCAGCTGCCCTTGAAAGGGCTTTAAGGACACTGGCAGGTTGTCCTGCCTAATGTGGGTCTCGGTCTTTGGTGAATGAACCAGATGTGTAGCTGTCACTAACACCAGACTGTCAGCTCTTTCTTCCAATTCAAAGAACTTGGGGCTAAAGTTTGTGGTCACAAGTGAGTCACTCTGTTGCCCCTGTGGGAGGAGATGGGCAAAGACTACAGAGTAGATGTCCTGCTCAGCCTCCACCAGTGAGACTTGCAGGACAGATGTGAATCTTAGCCTCAACTGAATTTAATTTTCAGTTGTAATAGCTGTATTAGCTCATGTTTTAAAGTATTCTTGTTTTTCTGTTGATCAAATAATCTATGTTCAATGCTTGCCTTGGGATTTTTTTCTGTACTCTCTACTTCTAGCATGGCTTTGGGCTTTTGTTTTTCTTTTAATGGTTTTATTTTGTATTGCAAGCTGGTACGAATTCCTTTGGATGTCATTACATGATGGGTAGATGGATGGGTGGGTGGATGAATTGAGGTCTTTCCCAGGATCATACAGTTGGTCAGCAACAGATCGGGGATCTAGCAACCATCGCTACAGGATGTCAAGCAGCTGAAGTACCTAGTACAAGAGCTTCAGGGTTGCCATGACAACTAAATTAGTCCTCTAATTTCCATCCTCTGCATAAGGGTCAGACTCAGAATGTTATTTCCAGGCACAGAGGGTAAGGTACATATCAGGAATGTTTGCACAGGCTCCTCCTGTTATGGAATAGCCTAGGTTAGACTCAGGAACCAGCAATTTGATAAAACAGGAAGGTGGACCCGATCTAAAAGATGTGCTCAGAGAAATGCGTCAAAAGAACACAGTCTTTCTTGAAACCTGTCACGAAGAGGTAGGAGGTAGACCCGGCTCTGGTCCTGGTTCTGTTGTTAACCTGTGGAGTGTCTCTACGAAGTCACTACCCCACTGTGGGCCCTGGTTTCTTTATCCATGAAGTGAGACTGTTGGACTAGTCCCTTGGTGACATCTAAGGGTTCTTACAGTATTAAAGCACCCCAACTCAATACCTGAAAAATGTCTCGTTAGTATCCATAGAAGGCCAGACCTATACATGGAAGGAATGTCCTTGCTCTCTTCATCACCTTCACTTATGTTATTTTGCATTTCTCGTTGCTGTTTGAATGCTTCATCCCTGGGTAGTGGAACTGTTTGGGAAGAACTAGGGGGTGTAACCTTGTTGGAGGAGGCATATCACTGGGGATGGGCTTTGAGGCTTCAAAAGCCCACACCAGCCCAGTCTCTCTCTTTCTGCTTGCTGCCCACTGCTAAGGTATAAGCTCTTAGCTATTGCTCAGAACCATGCCTGCCTGCCTGCTGATACACTCCCCACCATGATGGTCATGGACTAATCCTCTGAAACCATAATCAAGCTCCCAATCAAATGCTTCCTTTTATAAGTTTTCTTAGTTATGATATCTCTTCACAGCAATAGAACAGTAACTAAGACAGAAGTTGATACCAGAAATTGGGGTGTTGCTGCAACAGGCCTGACCATGCTGTTGTTTGGAGAAATATAGATTATTTGGGGACTTTGGATTAGGGAAGCAGTTGAATGCTGTAAGAGGGGCTTAGTGGACTGATGTAGGAGTGTCTTCTTTCTATCTGTTGCTTTCATTGGTTAATTAATAAAGAAAACTGCTTTGCCTGATAGGGCAGAATTTAGATAGGCGGAGTAGACTAAACAGAATACTGGGAAGAAGGGAAGTGAGCCAGGCGCCAGAAGTGAAGCCGGAAGCCAGAGAGTGAGCAGAGGGCAGTGGCCACTTTTTTAAAGGGACAGAGACCACACCCCAATGGGCTGATATCTCATCGGCTATTGGCTGAAGAAGCAGAAGGAGCTCCTGCAACAGTGGACTCTACTAGTAGGAGCATGGAAGACAGTGGTGCTGAGAACAGTGTGCACTGTGGAGGCCCAACTCAAGAGGTTTCCAGAGGGGCCTGATATTATATACTATTCTTGTGATATTTTGGCAAACAGTAGAGCTGCTTTCTGCCCTTGTCCTAAAAATCGGCTGGAGGCTAAACCAGAGAGTTTTGGATTAATGTTGGCAGAGGAGATTCCAGGAGAGCCTAGTATTGACTGTGTTCCATAGTAATTAGTGATCACTCCTGTGCAGATCTACACTGAAAAGGAGCAAGCAGCGCAAAGGAAATACAAAATGCACAATTTGAGGTGAAAAAGAGAACCAGAAAATGTAGTGTTGGATCCCAGTCCTATGCCCAAAGAGATGAGAAGTTTAAAGACCTGATGCCAAATCTAATAAAGAGAGTGGTGCCCTCAGGGCAGGACCCACCGAACTAAGGTTCCAGCTTGTGAAAAGCAAAGCTTATCTAAGAAAGCATCGCCAAACCAAATGTATTACATATACATACATACACTTACATATACAGTATAATTACATTATGCAAATGTAATTCAAGGAGAGGGCCAGGTTCCAGCCCTAGCAAGCAGCAGAACTTGGCAGTCATGTGGTTCTGGCTTCAACAAGGAAAGTATAAGAAAGGGGTTATGGAATTTTCCTCCATAATCAAGAAAAGCCACTGAGACCACGTATCTGACAGGGGAGTACCTGTGTAATAGGCCTTAAAAGGCCATTGCCGGAAGCTGTGAAGGTGAAGCCTGGATTTTGTTGGAGACACTAAGATGTTGGAGATGCCAGAGTCATGGAGTACCTGCTAAGGAAAGCTGCAGACAGGGTGTGGAACCAGCCCAAGAGAGAGAAGTGTATTACAGTCAGCAAAGCTGGAAGGAGTGGGAGACAGAAAGAGCCATCCAATAAGCCCTTTCATTAGACGTAGAGATATAGAATTTAGAGTTTTCAGTACTGGGTTCCAGTCTTACTTTGGTGTTGCATTTCTTCACTATGCCCCCTTTCTTCAATTTTTGAACGGCCTTCTGCAACTGTATGTTGGAAGTATTTAACTGGCTTTTTGCTGTTGCAGGATATTACAGTGAAAAGATTGCCTCAGGTCTCAAAAGAGACTTTGGACTTTTAAATAGTTTTGAGAATGAAAGAATGTGGGGCTTTTTGAAATTGGACTGACTACATTTTGCATTATGATATGACTACAAGTTTATGGGGGCCAGGAAGTAGAACATGGTGAATTAAGATTGGCCCCCATAGGCTCATATGTTTGAATGCTTCATCCCCAGTTAGTGGAACTGTCTGGGAAGGATTAGGAGGAGGTGTGGCCTTGTTGGAGAGTGGGCTTTGAGGTTTCAAAAGCCCTTGCCAGGCTCAGTCACACTCTGTCTGTTGGCTGCTGTCAGGATGTAAGTACTTAGCTATGTCTCCTGCACCATATTAACCTGCCTGCTGCCACACTCCCTGCTGTGATGGCCAGGTACTAACCCTCTGAATCTGTAATCAAGATTACCCTAATCAAAGGCTTCCTTTTATAAGTTGCCTTGGTCATGGTGTCTTTACACAACAATAGAACAATGCCTACAATAGCTGGCTTCCTTTTTTCCCCTTTGTTTTTTCAGTCTAGGACCCTGGTCCATGAGATGGTTCACATCCTATTCAGTCTTTGCTTCTTCTCAGGTTTGCCCCCTAGGTGATTCTAAGTCCAGTCAAGTTGATAATGAGAGTTAGCCATGACTCCATTGCCTTCTGTAGGTGGTAGAGCATCAGAAAAGCACCCCACAGGTGCATCATCGCTTCCCTGCTCTGGCCAGATGCACACTCAGACTGGGGGTAGGAGTAAGAGCCTGGGAGTGCACGGTCACACTCCAGGCTCCGCCTTCCACTGAATGGAGAAAGCGGGAACTGCTCAGGCTACTGGAACAAATAGAGCATTTTTCTATGTGCAAGCAGAGTTGAGCCTTCTTCTACTGAATAAAGATAGAGGCTCACAGCATGTCAGCAGTACTGCAAGAAGCCCCTGGGATGGAGGGGTGGGTGGGGTTGCTAAAGGATCTGCAGTGACTTTCTGTCCATATCCAGACCCCATATGCTGTGTCCCTGAACTTGGTCTCTTTGTGAGCTATGAACCCCTTTAATTTCTCTACCTTCCTGTACCCTCTTACCCCCATAATGCATTCATTCACTGTAAGTTTCCTAAGAGCCTATTGTTCTGGGTGTTGAGAATATGGTGGTAAGTAGAACTGTGAGGCCAAAACTCCTGCTCCGTGGAGTTTATACTTTAGTCTGTGCTGGGGGTAATAAGTGCACAATTATTGTATATAGTATACAGATGGTGAGAACTGCTATGAGGAGAAACGAAGGATACAGGAAACGTAGGCAGGGTGATTTAATTATAGCTGACAGGGAAGATCTTGTTATTCAGGTGACTTTTGAACAAAGACCTGAAGGAAGCAAGGAAATAAGTTATGGACACCAAAGGAAGAATATTTCAGACACAGAAGGGGCCCAAAGGAAGGAGTGTTCTCAGCATGTCTGAAGAAAGGAATCAGTGTGGTTAGAAAAGGAAACGCAGGAGAAATGAGAGAGGCCGAAGGGCAAGATGCAGAACATGGAGGCTTTCATGTGCTGGCCAAGGTAGACAAGGGAGTAACTTGCCTGGCTCAGGTTTTCCAAGGATGCCTCTTACGAGGATGAATATAGTCTGTGGAGTTAGGATAGGCTGGAACATCTCTTACAGTTCTGTCTGAGACAGTGAGACTTCAGCCAGGATGGGGGAAGGGTGACCAATGATAAAATTTTGGATATACTCTGGAAGAAGAGCTGATGGATTTGCTAACAGACTGGATGTGGGGATGAAAGGAAGGAGGAATCGGGGTAACTCCAAGGCCTCTGGGCCTGAGTCACTGGAAGGTTGTAGTTGGCATTAATAATATGGGAATAGCAATGGGTGCCTGCCTGTTAGGCAACTAAATGCAGATGTTCAGTAGGCACTCTGGAGGTAAGGTCAGCAACTGAGGCCAAATACGTGCCGTCATCACGGGGATCTGCACTGTCCAACAGAGTAACTACCAGCCACACGTTACTCTTGAATTTTAGAATGAGATAAAATATACAACGGAGTTCCACAGTTAGACCTACTGCATTTCCAGAACTCAGTAGCCACATGTGATGGCCTGGGAGTCGGGGGTTGCCATACTGAACAGCACCCGTGTTGAATGTTCCCAGTTTCTTGGAAGTTCTGTTGGACAGTGCTGAGATATTTTGAGTCTCGGTGACACTTCTGGATGAATGATGGAGAAAAGTGAGCATTTAGAAGTGGGAGAGAAGAGGAAGAGTGGCCTGCGAAGGCAGGATAAACCCCAGGAGAGAATGCATCCCTACATGCACATAAAGTGTTAAAAGCAAGGGAAGGAGATGTGGCTGCAGCTCCTGGAGAAGACACACTCACCAGGTCAGTTGCTGCTAGGAGGTCAGATACATCAGGGATCAGTAATTGACAGTGGATTTAATAAGTAGGTCATTGGTGACAAGATTGGTTTTGAGGCAGCAGAGCACAAGACTGATACAGTAGAATAAAAGGGGAGAGCCAACAGAGCAGGAATGGAGGCCACACATAGGCAAACCTTTCCAAATCAATGTGCTCTGATGCAGCAGAGGAGGTGAGGCTGCTAAGCAACACAGGGGATGCTCTGAGGATGGGAGAACTAAGGTACCATATTGGGAGCACCTTGGATCAGTCTAATGGAGAGGAAGAAACTGATAACGCAGGCATGAAGAAAGATAGAGGAGAGAACTGAGCCACCAGGGAGTAGGGAAGGGAATGGGTGGAGTCTAATCCCCAAGCAATAGGGGTGCAGAACGGTCGCAAGCAAGAGACAGCCTGCATTTGCTTGTGACTGCCTTGATTTCCCCAGGGAGAAGAAAAGTCACCAGCTGAAAGTGTGAACAGAAGCTTCCCAGCTATGAAGGGAGAGCAGGAGGTCTAAAGTCATCGTCCCGAACAGAGGAAGAAGGAGGGGACTGCACAGATGCAGGATTGCGGGGCTCCACCAGACCAGACCCTGTGTGTTCACATAGACAGTGGTCTGCTGTCACAGAGTCCTCTGTGCTTTCCTGTCCCTGCTGTCTGCGGAGCCAGCTGTGTTCCTCCAAGACACAGTTTGTGGCTCCCTGTTTGATATTATCCTTTTGTCTGGCCCTCTCTTATCTAGTCATTCTTAGCTTATTACTCTAAGATGGGGGTCAGCAAACATTTCCTGAAAAGAGACAGATAGTAAATATAGTTTTGGTTTTATGGGCCATATAGGTTCTATCCCATATACACTTGCGATACAAAAGCAACCGGACAATATGTCAAAGATTGGACATCACTCTCTTCCAATAGAATACTACTTACAAAAGCAGACAGTGGCCTGAATTTAACCTGTGGACCATAGTTTGTCCTTCTCAAAGTGATGGCAAGGATAGGGTCTCAATTATCTCTGTAGCCTCCATAGCTGACATGAATCTGGGTACTGGGTCAGGGCTCAAAAACATTTGAGTGGATGAGAAATGAGCTGATATATTCAAATAAGTGTTTAGGGCTGTCAAGATGTGCATGTCACAATGTTCCAGCACAGCTGTCAATGGCCAGCCTTTCTGTACTGTGTATATGGAAACATGAGGACATGAGCTCTGGAGGCCCAGAAAAAAAGGTCCGACGTAGTTTTGTGATGTATCCTATCAATGCTAAGCTGCTGTCCTGTCTAGGCCAGTTCTCTCCTAGGTTCCTGGATACACAAGCCTCCCCTCCCCAATGCAGTGAGACAGTTCACTTCTTTAAAGAGTGTTATGTTCATTCTGACTTATTGTTCCTGTTTCTCCTCTGGCCCCTAGCTCCTTGCAAAGAACAAGTAGCCTTTAGGTACCTGCTGTATGCAAGGCATGATGAGAGACTCATAGACCCATCTCTTAAGGAGCTGGTACACCCCATGGGATCTGTCCTTTGCCCATTGTGGTGGCTATTCTTGGTTGTCAACTTGACCATATGCGGAATTAACTAACCCCCAGCAGCTGGGCACACCTGTGAGGGATTTTTCTTGATTGGATCATTTGAGTTGGGAAGATCCACCTTAAATCCAGATCATTTGAGGTGGAGCCACCTCCTGGAGGCAGCCTATATAAAGGACAAGGAAGAAGGAAACCCTCAGCTCTAGCTGGCAAGTTCATTCCTTCATTGATATTAGGGTCAGCTTCTTCAGGATTACAGCCTATACTGGAGACCAGCTGAGACATTTCATGGACTCAGCTATTGGATTCTTGAACTTTCCCTTGGGAAACAGCCATTGTTTGCTAGCTGAATCACAGCCTGTAAGCCACTCTAATAAAATATATATAAATGTATACATATACATTCTATCAGTTCCATTTCTCTGGAGAACCCTGACTAATACAGCTGCCCATGATCTCCTGGCCTCCTCCTTAAGGCTTCCCATGGATCCTACACACCTGATTTCCCCTTCCCTTTCTACTTGTTTTGTTAATTGATTAAAATTATACATATTTATCATATGAACATGATATTTTGAAATATGCACACATTATGGAATGGCTAAATTATATACTCACTACCTCACCTACTTATTCCTTTGTGCTCAGAACACTTAGACTCTACCTTCCTAGAAATTTCACATGTCCAACCCGTGATTATTAACTGTAGCCACCATGTTGCTTTCCTTTCTCCTCCTCCTCGGTCCTGCCTCCCAGTGGGTTCTCTTGAGTTTGAGCCCAAGTGTGGTTATTTTCTTCCCAACACATCACGCACACTACCAGAGCCCAGCAGAAACCCACTCTAATTTCTGTGAGGTCAGCGGTATTCAAGAGATGTATAGCTTAAGCCACAGATGCAATTCGAAATTTACTAGTAGCACATTAACAGCATAAAAGGAAAGAGATGAAATTTGTGTCAGGCTAGTGAAATGGCTCCGCGAATAAAGGTCCTGGCCCCCAAGCCTGGGACCCATGTGGCAGAAGGAAAACAGCAACTCCACAAGTTGTTCTCTGACCTCCACTTGCACCCCTGGCACAAGTGCACCCCCTGCGCACACACAGTTTGAGCTCAAAGCCTACCCTAAAGTAGAATATTTGAGGGACTAGAGCGACAACTCAGTAGTTATGCACACTGGCTGCTCTTACAGAGGACCTATGTTTGATTCCCAGAACCTGCATAGCAGCTCACAACTGTCTAACTCCAATTCCAGAGGATCCGACACCCTCTTCTGGCCTCTGTGGACACTGCACACACATGGTGCACAGATACGCACACAGGTAAAACACCCATGCACATAAAAATAAATAAGTCTCTTAAAATGTTAAAAATAGACTATTTGAGGAACTGGGGAGATACCCCAGTCAATAAAAACACTTACTATGCAAGCATGAAGACCTAAGTTCGATTCCCAATACCTATATATTAAGAAGGGGCATAGTAATACATGCTTGTAAGTAATCATAACTCTGGGGAGATGGAAACAGCCCAAAGTGCCAGAGAGAGGCCTTGTCTCAGAAGGTGGGTGTCTGCTGAGGAATGACACCCAAGGTTGACCTCTGGCTTCCACATGCACATGTGCACGCATGCACGTATATATATATACACACACACACACAGCCACATATATGTGAGCACACCCACACTTCATAGATACCACAAAAAAATAAGAAAATATTTGAACTAAGAAGTTTTTTGTAAAAGTATCCAAATGGTCAGCTCCATAAATATCCAGTGTTCCCAGAACCTAGCCTCCTGGCAGGCATGTCCTAGAAGCTCAGTCATGTGAATGAATGAATCTAATGTACTCCTTACGGGAATAGACATTAAGATCCAAAGACAGGGGAGGCTTGTCTGTCACGCTGGAGCTATGTTGCTGAGCCCCAAGGCAGTGTTCTTCTTTGATGCCCTTCTGCCAGGCAGTCGATCAGTTACATGAAAACACAGGTGTTTGACACACAAAGATCTGTTCTCAAGGGAATAGATTTTAGCAGAAAGCCCTCCCACTATCCCTATCCCCAGCCTTGTTAATTCCCATCTTTCCCTCTAACTCTGGCTGCCCAGCTCACGGGTAAACCGAGCAGCTAAACCCGGTCACATGATGAGAAGCAAGGTCTCTGAGTGAAGCCCACACTGACCAACAAAACTCATCACACGTGGCCACCGCCCCCAGCTTCCACCTCAGGGTTGTGATTCTTCATGACAACTCAAGCTGTTTCCCTGGAAGGTGAGCAACGTGACTCTCCAAGAGGTCATACTGACCCACCGATCCAGTGGTGGCTTACCATGACCGGATGCCTGGCATGAGATCCCAATTGCTGGGGGGGTGCCCTCTGGTTTGTTCAGGGCCAGTCAGCCAGCAGCCTCCCAGGGACCTCCAAACAGCTGCCTCCTGACAGTGTTATAGATTGTTGAAGCATAGAACTAAGAGAATTTGAAGGTCATGCACCCTGGTGCTTTACGGGCTGCAACGATTTACACTTTTGCAGATGCTGTCAAGGCATGGATCTTGGATTCACTTGGTCTGGGATAGGGTCTGGGAATCCTTATTTCTAACAAGCACCAGGTGGTGTTCCTGCTACCACTGGTCCAGAGACCACACCTTGGAAAGCCTTGGAAAGTGAGGCTCTTTCTCCCCCTTATCTGCCTTTCATTATAGGCAAGGAAAGTGGGGTGTGGGAATAATTTGAGTCAGAATACAAGGCTCCTAGATGACAAACTATATTTACTGCCTACAGGACTCCTTGGCACTTGCTACTTAAAGCCTTGCAGTAACACCGTTCTTTCAGGCAGATTGTTGGAAGGAAGGAGACAGCCTGTTCTCCTGTGGGTCTCTCTTTGATCCCATCTAAGAGGTCTTGGAAGCTATGGGAAACATCCTCTCTAGGGAGAGGACTTCTAAGGGTGTCTTGTCTTTGTACCAGGTACTCCTGGGATCAGAAGCAAAATGGGTCAAAATCCAAGTTGAAAGCAGATATCAGACCCGAAGTGAAAACCGAGGAAAAGAGGAAAACATGCGGTGCCGGAGTCCAGATGTCCAGAGGGCTGGACCGAGGCCTTCTGAGTGGCAGGCCATAGGCTGAGAGAGTTTGCTGGTCAGCCTCATGACATTATGTCCTGGCTAGTTTTTATGTCAGCTTGACACAAGTTAGGGTCAATCTCAATTCAGAAAATGCCTCCTTAAGATCAAAGTTATCGGCAAGCCTCTGGGGCATCTTCTCACTTAGTATTGATGGGGGAGGACCCAGTAAATTGTAAGTGGAACCAGCTCGGGGTTGGTGGTCTTGGATTCAATAGGAAAGCAAGTTGGACAAGACAAGAAGAACAAGCCAGTCAGCCCCACTCCTCCATGGCCTCTGCATCAACTCCTGCCCTCCAGTTTCCCACCCAGTTTGAGTTCCTGCCTTGGCTTCCTTCAGTGGGCTGTGGTTCATAGTATGTAATTTAAATAAACCTGTTCCTCCCCAGGTCACTTTGGGTCATGGTGTTTCATCACAGCTATAGCAACCCTAACTGAGACACACTGTGCCCATGACATGCGAGAGAGGTAATGTAGCTGCTTTCCAAACAAGGGGCCAGCCCCAGCCCGGGTGCCTCTAAGAACGCTAACATTTGTTGAACAAATACGCAAAGGTCAAAAGAAGACAGGGCACTAATAACTAAACATTCCGAAAGACTTCACATGCTCAGCAATGATTAGACACTTCAAAAGTGGCCATGGCAAAATCAGTTTTCCCTTTCATGCTAATAAAGGGTTCTTTCCAGGGTATTCACAACCCAGGGCAAGCCTGAAAGTGTGAGCTGTCATACAAGGCTACCCAGTAAGTGCTGATGATGGTCAGAGTTGGCCTAAGCATGTCTGTTGTGGTAGCCACTTTCCGAATGCTTAAGAAAATAAGATAGGATGAAAAGACAAGCCAGCACCTTGGAGAAACAGCTGGTAAGAGAATTGTATCCATAAGGAAGTAAAGGAGGGACTGGAGAGATGGTCAGTGGTTAAGAGCACATACTGCTCTCCCAGGGGACCTGAATTCATTTTCCATAACCCACATAAGGCAGCTCACAACTGCCTGGCACTCCGTATCTGATACCCTCTTCTGTCCTCCGAGAGCACCTGAATACCTGTGGCATTTGCTCATAGACACGCACAGCAATATATATATTTAAATTTAAAAAAAATTAAAGAAGACTTTAAAAAATAAAACAAGGGCGAAGAAACCAGTCTAATTAAAAAGGGAGTATCAGAATCAACCGTCAAATTAGTGTATGGAGGTTAAGCCTATGAAGAAAATGGAATCATAAATAACTAGAGAATGCAAATTAAAACAGTGAAACCGCTACTCACCCACCGCTGGAAAAGACATGAAACAATGACGGGAGCAAAAAGTGCTACAGCTAATCTGGGAGAAGAGTAGAGCAGTTTCTTGTGAAGCAAAACATAGCTTTACCGTGGGGTCTTGCAGTCATACTCCTTAATATTTACCCAAGTGATCTGAAAACTATTTCCACATAAACGCCTATATCCAGGTCCTTAACACAGCTTTGTTCATAACTGCCCCAAACTGGAAGTAACCAAAATATCTTTCAGACCCTCCTTGTAATGCAGTACTGATCAGTAATCAAAAGAAATGATCTATCAAACCACAAAACAGTATGAAGGGACCTCAGTCAGTATTACTGAGAAGCCAGTTTGAGAAGACTGCATTCTGTGTAAGTTTACCTGTTGGACATTCTGGGAAAGGAGAAGGTATAGAGATTGAGGGAAACTCAGGGGCTGCAGCATGTTTGGGGTGATGGAGGGAGGAAAGAGTAGGTGAGCCATGGGGATTGTTAGAGCTAGGAGCTGCACTTCTACATGATGCTGTGGTGGCAGACGCATGCCCTTGTAGATCTGTCAAGACCCCTAGAACTGGACAGCACAGGAAGTGAGTCCTGAATTAAGCCCCATTTAGTTAATGATAACATAGTGATATTGCTTTACCAAATTTAACAAAGGCAGCATGCTAATACTGGGAACTGTAGAGGCCAAGGCAGGAATATGTGGGGGATATTCCATGCTTTCCAGTCAACTTTTCAATAATCCCTAATCTTTTATAAAAAAATAAACTCCATTGATTTTTTTAAACATATGTCTCTGAATCAGGCAAGGGAATACATAATCATAATACAAAAATGACCTTGGACGTTTTCCAGTGGTGTCCCCTCCACCCAGCTGTCCCCTGCATAGCATGGGCTTGTTGGAACTGTCTTCCAGTTGGATGGCTTAGTGAGAGATCCTCTTCAGATGCAGAAAGCGTACTCACAAGACCTTCTGGGGGCCTTGCCTTGTTTTCGGTTGTCTTTGGAACCCTGTTGATCTAAATCTGGCAGGTAGAGATGAGCCTGGGAGGTTCCTTTTTAAGTTTGCTGATTGTGACCCTGACCCAAAGAAGAGTATAGTCCAGAGCAGGTGGCGCATTAATAAAAAACCACTGCAACATAAAGCAGAAGCGTGATTCATGGCCTGCGAGGCCACCACAGAAGTAAGACAGGAAGGCTGGCTGGAGAGAGTTGCACCTAAGAGGCTTTTCCCCATACTTTGCCATTACTGAAACAGTCCGGATCTTATACTTGATGTATAAATTCCGTATGACAGTGTGTCTTTTGCCTTGACAAGCTGTTATTAAATTGACTGTGTACCTTATTTTGATGGCTTCTTTGAGGCGAGGAAATGTGGTGTTTAACAGTGACAACTCCTCATTTCTTATGACTCTGTCCCCCACCAGGATCAAGGGAAACGTGATGAAAGAGACAGGGGTGGGTTAGTAAGCTGTCATTTGTTGCTGGAAGCTGGGCTCTGACTGGCGTTGCCCAGCTTCCTACCTGCCTACTCTAAAGCTATTGCTCCCCTACCTCTTAAAAAGTCCATGTTGTTATAAACCCTGGTGAGTCCAAGGGAAGCCACAGGGGTGGGCTCAGGTCAGTGGCATCTGGAGAGATAACAGGGTTTTTGAAGAAGAAGCAAGCTGAGAACGTCAGTGGGTCCCCAGCAGGACGCTCAGGAGATAGGACTGGAGGGAACTGAGGCCTGTGGGTGTTTCTGAAATTAGAGACCCTTTCTAAGTATTTGAGAAATCAGTCATAGGAGTGGGATAAACTAGGTCTTGTTTCTCAAGTGGCTGTACCTGGGCTGCTGAAGGAGGTTTGTTTCCTGGCTCCCTAATCAGAACCTCCAGCATAGCCCAGGAATCTGCATTGGAAGCAAGTGCTCGCCAGAGCCTCCAGAGACCACCACTGGTCTCAAGGCCAGAGGACTGAGTCTCCTTTTTAGTTTCCTTTGGGCTAGCTGAGCAGTCTGCGAGTCTGCGGCAGGGCCTGCTCACTGTTCCCATGGGCATCACCCCAGTCTTTCCAACTATGCTGTCCCCCTGCCTCAGTTATTTCACACCTTTCTCATGTCATTCATCTAGCTTTCAGCACATATTCTCTCCCATCATGCTTTATCTTTTCCTGCCTTGGGCCCTCCATGATTAAAAACCCGAGTGCAGGGATTGCAGTGGACCACTCTGCTTCACGGTGCCCATCCTGACTTAGTCCTCCCCATCCTCGCTGCTGATGCTGTGGCCTGAGGCACCCTGACCAATAATATAGCTGTCTGCAACCTAGATACCATGACTCTGGTTTTCTCCTCCTGGGAAGAAATTATCTCCCGAAGGAAATGAGATCCAGCATCCCATGATGTAGGACTATCACCAGGTTACTGCTGGGCTCTGAGTTCAAAGTGGGGCTGGTTCTTCAGAGAGAGGTGCTGGTGAATGGCACTTCCATAGTCCTGACTCAACTGGACACTGCCCGGCACCAAGGAGCACTGTGCCACTGGGGTACAAATGAGATAGTAGCAAAGTTTGGCCCTTGTTATCATGGCAGAAGAATCTGTGGTCACTGAGAGGAGACTGGCTTCTCTGGGAGCACAGTGAACAAACCCTATAATGGGGGGGGGGATCCAGGAAGCTCAGATGTCACTTCCAAGGAGTTTCTAGCAATATTTTGAGTGGTGACTTAACATATTGGTGTTCTACTTATGGAAAGAGATTAGCTCTTCCTAAAATTCTCTTCTTGATTGGTCTGAAATCTATTGAATTACATCTGCTGTATTTCTACCCACCCTGGTAGCTTGAAGATCCTCCAGTTTTGGGAGGGGAGGACAGTAGCAGAAGCCTGTGGATTGGCTGTGGGTTTGGTTTAGTTTGAGGGGTGGGAGAAAATAGGATCCTCGACAGCCTGGCTGTTGCTGAAGCAATCCATAGAGTTAGTTGATGGGGTGCTTCCTAAGCCAACCACGTATTCTTTTGTTGCAAGGACATCTGTGGCTACTCTAGTTTTACACCATTGGTCTTCTCCATGACTTATTGTAGCTGCATTGCTCCATGGGGAAGGTGAACCATCAAACAAATCTTTGGACTCACGGAGCCAACAGCTGTCCTCGACAGCTCAGGGTTGGTTAAGAGGTCTCCCTTCCAAGGAGAACTTTCTTACTTTGCTGTGGGATGGGAATAATTACAGCCTTTTGGAAAGCAATTTTGTTTAACTTTTAAAGTTTTAAATATATAACTCTTTATCCCTGAAATACCACTACTGGGAATTCATCCACCTAGCAAAAATATCAGCACATAATAAAATATATCCAAGCATTTTTCACAGTGACTCCCCACAAAAGTCCAAAAATAAAACAAGTCTGAGCAGGGAAGTTTTTAACTAATTGGTGGGCATTCACATCATGGAATATGATGCAGTCATTCATAAAAAGATAATAAGTTAGATTCTTCTTGCTTAACTTGGGAGAGGGAGTTTCTCCAAGCAAAAGCAAATATGTGTGAGTTATGTTTTTTGAAATAAACAATGAAATATTCCTATATAGTTCTTTGAACACAAAGAAAAAGAATGGCACAGAATTTGTTGACATTGGTAGCTACTTACATACATACATATGTATATCAAGGCAAGACAGTAAGGTAGGCCAATAGAGAAACAGCAGACACCACTAAAACATAAACTTGTGATAGCTAATTTATATAAGGTTATATGTATATGCATGTACATTTATGAATAAAGAAATAGAAACATGTAAATCATTACCTAATCTCTGGAAAGGACATGTGGTTATTTAAAAAAATGGAAGGATTTATTTTATTTTATTAAAGAAAAACCCACCAAAATTAGTCTGTATTTAAGTTTTGTATCTGGGCTTCACTGACCACTGTGTAAAGCGAAAGGTTGATTCAGCGATATGCATAGTGGGTTTTTCTACTTAAGAATTGCTTAGTCAGGGGTTGGAGAGGGCTAGAGGTGACAAGGAATCACTTACAACCCTGCTTATTCTTGGTAATTCCCCAGTCAGAGCGATTTGAGTTCCCTAGTATCCCCACAGAATTCTGGAAAGAAAATGACTTCACTTGGAGCTTCTAGGAGTTGCTGGTGGTGTTCTTTTCTGCTTAGACTGTCCAAGAGCAAAATCCAGGGTATCCTCTATTCAGGGCTCACACAGTACTCTCGACTTTGGGAATTTAGGGAAACTGAAAACCGGGAGGGGAATGAAAACTGAGGAGAAGGAAGGAATGATGATAATGGTTCTCTTAAATTTCCTCTCTAAACACATGCCTCGTTTAGATTATTTGATTTGGTTTTGTGTGACCCGCACTTTATGAGATCAGTAGTGACAGACAGAATGCACTGTGTTAGTAAGCAAACAGTAAAGGGGTCCACAGAAGATTCCATGCACCCCAAAGGGAAGCCACGATGCGTCTGGCCATTTGCTGAGCAAATCTGCAGCTAAAAATTTTGCAGCAGACTGAGGGTGGAGGAGAATGCCTGGGCGCATGATTGATTTTCTTCATTTAGTTCCTTGTTAATGGAGCAAGGAATTCACAGGTCAAGGCGACAACAGGGTGACCTTACACTGCTGTACATAAAACCTCCTCATCCAGTGGTAAGAAGGACAGGGGGGCGGGGGTGGTGTTGGCGTACAAAAGAGTCCCACAATAGCCCAGAATCTCGGAGTATAACAAAGGTTTATTTATTTGGAAATAAACTCACAGAAAGTGTAGAGATCCGCAGTCTTCTGCATGCACTGAGAACCGGAACCGAGTCCAGCTCACTCCTCTTTCTGTGAGTTTATCCTCAAATAAATAAACCTTTGTCATGCTCCATTCCAAGCTGTTGTGGATCTTCATTGTACAGCAGCAGTTTATCTGCCTTCTCCTGGGGGTGTGAGCGTCATGTCTACCAAAGGTATTGGAGTGTAATGAATTCTCCCTACAACCAGATTCTGCAGTAGGCTTTTGATATCAAAACTGCATCTTCCATGCATGCAATTCTATATCTCCAAATAAAAGAGGTTTGTCTTGTTTTGTTTCTACAGCGTGGCCTCATACATTTTACCAGTCATTCACCAACTGGTCAGTCCCGTTAGAAAGCCCAGGTGTGGCACAACCTCATTACCTAGGCAACAGCCCTTCCTGCTTCTCTCTTGCTAAGAGAACTGAGATGATGTTTATGGGAACGCTATGCTCACCCCAAATGGATGAATCATGACTAGTCTAGGCTCCCCTACAACTCCTAACCCCCCATCTGCCTGGTTTTCTAGTCTTCTTTGTAGCCATGGGACCAACTCTAAGAAGACACCAGGAGATGTTAGCTGGCAAGTTTAGAAATATGTGCCTTCCAAGGCTCCTCTTTGTGTAGAGTCAAATTTAATTCTTTGCATTTGGAGCTAGTATGAGAATGTGCAGGCTAGGGCTGAACCAGCCGTTCTGCAACCACAGGGCAGCAAGCTTGAGGGTCACATTATGCACAGGGTAAAGGAACGCGTGGATAGCAAGAGCCTGGTTCTCATTACACTGAAAACTAGTAAAATATTGACGAAGGAATTGTAGAAGACACACATAAATGGAAAAAATATCCCGTGGTCATGGATTCAAAGAGATCCTATTTAAAATGCCCATATTATTCAAATCATGTATATAAATTCAGTATAATCATCAAAAAATTCCATTGTCATTTTTCATAGAATAAGAAAAAAATATAAAATTCTTTTGGAACCACAAAATGATTTTAAATAGCCAAAGAAATATTAATGAGAAAAGGTTAGAGGCATCCTTTTTCTGATTATTATGTTTCAGATCTATAACAACCAAATAACACAGTATGGTATAGTATGGTACTAACATAAATACAGACACGGAAATCCGTAGTTCAGAATGGAAAGCCTAGACACCAAACACGCATGCGGGAATGGGGACCTGGATAGTGTGTTTTACTCGCAAGCGTGAAGACTAAGTTTAATCCCTTGCACCCATTAAATTATGTTAACTATAGTGGTGTGCACCTCTAATCCTAGCACTGGGAGGTGCAAACAGGAGTGTCCTAGAAACTCATTGTCAGACAGTGAATTCCCAGTGAACTCTGTCTCAAAAAGTAAGGTGGAGCCAAGCTCTGTGGTGCACACCTTCAATCCCAGCACTCAGGAGGCAGAGGCAAGCAGACTATGAGTTCAAGGCCAGCCTGGTCTACAGAGCAAGTCCCTGGACAGCCAGGGCTACATAGACAAAGCCTGTCTCAAAAAAAAATTTAATGGGCAAAGAAGGGTGCTGGAGGGATGGTTCTGCAGTTAAGAGTGCTTGTTGCTCTTCCAGAGGACCTGGGTTCAATTCCCAGCAGTGACATGGAGGCTCACAGCCATCTGTAACCTAGTTCCAGGGGATCCAATGCCTTCTTTTGACCATGCACCAGGCATTCATGTGGTACACAGACATACATGTAGACAAAATATTTATACACTAAAATAAAAATGTTAATAAAAGTAAATAATAAGAAATGGACATAGGTATTAAGTAGACATTGCTCCAAAGATGAAGCATAGAGTGCATACTATATAAGAGATGTTCAGTGAAACCAGCCATCACTAAAATACCCAAAGCCATGAGACATCTCCACATAGCTGTTGACACGACTTCATCAAAAGTCACAAGTCATGTAGAAGAGGGCACCCTGAACACTGTAGGTGTACGTGAGTACAACCGATTTGGAAAACAGTGTAAATGTTCCACAGAAAGTAAAGGTACTGAATAGTTAAGTAATCCTATTTTTGGATATAGACCCCAAAGAAATCAGATCAGTATCTCAGCGTGAGATCCCCAGTCTCGTGTTCACGCATCGTTGTTCACCATGACTGTAGAAACAGAACCAGTCTAAGTCTTGGCTTAGTCAGTTTTCCTTGACTATAAAAACACTGGAGCTAATCAGCTATCAAGAGAAAAGGTTTATTCTGGATAAACCTTATCTTCGGGTGTCAGATCCTGATCACGCAGACCCACTGGCATTAGGCCTCTGGTAGAGGTGCCAGCTGGTAAAACTGCTCACTTCATGGCCAGTAAGTTAAAGGGAAGAAAGGGGGGCCAACCCACAATCCCCTTGGAGGGTCTTCTCCCTGGGAGCCTAATGGCTCTATCCTCTTAAAGGTTGTATGACAGGCATTAGCACTCTCTTGGCGATCCAGCGTTTAACACACAGGCCTTCAGAGGTCATTTCAGATCCAAACTACAGAACCTGGAGAGCTGGCTCCGTGTTTAAGAACATGTGTTGCCCTTGTAGAGGGCTCAGGGTACCATTCCCAATATCCACAGTGTGGTTCACGACCATCCATAACTCTAGTTCCAAGGGATCTACCACCCTTTCCTGACTTTCACAAACACCAGGCAGGCACATATGTGGTACACATACATGCATACATACATACATTCATACATACATATATGCTTTCATTTATATACATAAAATAAATCTAAAAAGATCCAAATTATAGTAGACTCTACTGACAGGTGAATTGATAAAGAAAATGTCTTTCTCACACATACAGCAATATTATTTAACCTTAAAAAGAAAGAAATCTGCCATTCCAACATGGTGAAGGAATCATGGAAACATTGTGTGGAGTGAAATAAACCAGATATAGAAATACAACACTACATAACTTCACCTACATGCAGAATCAAAATCAAGAATTGAGTTCATGGCAACCAACACCTGGATACTGGTTACCAGGAACCGAGAGATGAGAGGAAACGGGAGATGTTGGCCAAACAGTAGAAACCATTAGTTGTAAGATAAATGAACACTAAAGACCTACCATGTACCACGATGACCAATAATGACAATGTGTTGTTTACTTGAAATGTACTAAGATCACAAGTGTTTTCGTTATCATAAAAAATAATAGCAAAGATTATAATACAGATAATTATTTGATGGGACAGAGACAATAATTAGCTTGGCCATGACACTCATTTCATGAAGTTTTGCTTTGGGATTTAAGATGGAGTCTCACCTCACTACGTTGCCCAAAGCTCGCCTTGAGCACCGAGGCTCAAGTGAGTCTCTGCCTCACTCTCGTGAGTACCCATCTCAAACCTTCTGTTTCACATCCTAAATCTATAGAGTCTTACCAGAGCCTAGGTCTGTGTAGTATTCCCACGCCATCCTCGCACAGGAAGGACGCAGACAGCTCGCACTGCTCCTCCCGCTTGCAAGCAGCATTCCTGGCATCGTCCCTGTTTCTCCGTCCTGGCCAGAGCGGGTTCTGCTAATTCCACCCAGGGAGCTTGTCAGCTTCACCTGCCAAAGAGAGAGAGAAGTACACGCTTTACCTTGATTGGTCTTCCCTGTTCAGATCAGGGTGTAGTCTGTGTGTGAGAAGACCTGTTTCCAACAGGAATGGGTTAGAACTGTAGGTTTTCAGACCCCCTGCCCCTGCCACTGTGCTAAATCAGAGACGTCATCAGCAATCTGAGACCTCAAGTTCCCAGGTGAATCTGGCGCTGGAGGGGTTTTGAGAAGCACTGATCTAGAGGGAGAGACACAGAGGACTCTTAACAAGCTTCTCGTCTTCCACCCGCGAGTTCAGACTAGCATTTCACAGAGTGGCCTATGAATTTATATTTCCCAGTGGGTCAGAGGTAAACTAGACAAAGGAACCAATGAAATAGGTATGTCACTCCATGTAAGGATGAAGAATGAACCCAGGGCCCTCTGAGGACAGGTGAGCTAAATTACGGCTCTTTTTCATTCGGTAGGTAAGAAACTAGTTGGTCCTAAAAGCCCTTTTAAATCTCAAGGGCAGCAGAGTTGCCACAACCATCACACATGATATCAGTAAATAACACACAGTCAACAGGTGGAAGAGCCTAGAACTTCACGGAAGCCTAAAAAGCAGCCTCCACCCACTCGAGCCAGACACAGTGAGTCCAAAACAGGTTTTGTCTTCTGCTTTCAGCAGGTTTATGAGGCGCAGGTTTGCACTTCAGATGTTCGTTTATAAAGTGCCAGACTGCACCTGCTTCCTGCTAGGCTTGTGCTTGGAAGGTGGTTTTGTTTGGAAAATATTATTTTTAAACAACAGCCAGGCTGCGTGCCCCCATTATCTTAAGGCTTTTTGCCTTTTGAAATGTGCTCCTTGCCAAGGACCGGACGTTCCCGCCGCAGGGGCTTGTGACTGTCCATCTCCTATGACTCCGCCCTCCTCCTGACCTCACCTTTGCTGGGGTGCTAAGAGGCGGCATCTCCATCTCCTCCCCAGGAAAGTGCTCTCACCTGCCAGGGTTCTGCTTCCCACCCAGCCCCGGCAGCATGAGCGAATGACCCCCCTGAGGCTACTAAACACAGCAGGCACCTCAACAATCATTCGAGAAGATGATGAGAGACGAAGCTATTGTTCTGAAAACTGGTAAAGAACAAAATGTGCCTTTTCCCCCTACATATGAACTCTGTCTTGGTCTGATCAAGCCATTGATGGGGGAAGGCTTGTATTCATAGAAGCTGGTTGATAAATAATATTAAAATTAAACTCACCATTTTGTAAACCTAAGGATGAATGAATGGATCTAATAAATCACCAATGGATGTTAATATCATAAAAGGAGGAACAATAATTGTCTCCTATTAGAAGTTATGACACTACCTATAAGTCTTATAAAAAAAAGAACTTGATTCTAACTATAGTCTATAGAGTAACTAAAATTTACAGGAAATATATGAAACAGAGGGACATATTTATTAACTGTATCTACTGAAGAGATACAATCACCACAACCCAAGATTATGGAACAAATGTCCAGTTTTTACCAATACTGTGCACAAGCTAAGGAAGGTTGCAGAGGACCCTGTAGATGACGTGAGACACGTGATGAGGGATGCGATGAGAAGCGTGATGAGACCCGTGATGAGGCGCGTGATGAGGCACGTGATGAGACACCTGACGACGCGTGGGCCCCGGGCTGGCTTCTGTTCTAGTTCTCATTCTCTCGCTGTGATAAAGACCATGACTGATGGCAACTTGGGAAGGAATGAGTTGACTCACCTCACGCATAACAATTCATCAGCAAGGGAGGCCAGGGCAGGAACGCAAGGCCAGGCTACAGCAGAGACCGTGGGGAATATGGTTTTCAGTAGTTCCTTCAGCCTGCTTTCCTATATAACCCAGGTTCACCTGCCCATAGTAGCATCCCCCTCAGTAGACTGGGCCCTCCCACATCAATCGTCAATCAAGGAAATGCCCTACAGACTTACTGGTAGATCAATCTGATTAAGGCATTTTCTCAGTTAAGGTCCCCTTTTCCCAGATGACCACAGCTTGTATCAAGTTGTTAAAAAAAANAAAAAAAAAAAAAAAAAAAAAAAAAAAAAAAAAAAAACCTTAAAAAAAACACACACACACAAGACAGGCAAGGAAATGTTTGATGTTATTAAGAAAATATTGACTTGGGATTGATGAGACTTTTTGTGGTGTGCCTTTTTGGTTGTGAGCCTTAGCTATTAATGGCTGAACTGAAAAGTGGGGGGGGGGGAGATAGACTTACCTAGGAAGGGAGGAGGGACAGCAACCCAGGGAGAAGGAAGGAGGAGGAATAAATAATGTTAAAAATGTTTGAAAAGCCATAAGGAAGCATATTACTTTATGAATACTTAAAATACACACACACACACACAGAGGCTACACCAATTGGGGTGACAGTACTTCCCCAAAAAATAACCCAAAGGCCGGGTGGTGGTGGCGCACGCCTTTAATCCCAGCACTCGGGAGGCAGATGCAGGCAGATCTCTGTGCGTTCCAGACCAGCCTGGTCTATAAGAGCTAGTTCCAGGACAGGCTCCAAAGCCACAGAGAAACCCTGTCTCGAAAAAAAACAAAAACAAAAATAAAAATAACCCAAAGACTATTTAACAAGCACTCCATTGGCAGGTATGGGAAAACTGAGTTGCTGCTCAGGGGAGTCCAAGAGACTCCCAAGACAATGTAGGCTATTCCTGTTCCCGCAGTGTCTGCCAGAAAAAGACGGTAAGACCCTGTAACTGAAGACGCCACACATTTTGGACACTGGGTTTAGAGGAATCGATCTGGTTCTGACCTTGAAGCCTCCTCACTGAGGACTAGCTCTTATAGTTTCAGAAGGAGGCAAGCAAGCTGCCAACAGAGAACAGCAATCAATAGTCCTAGGCAGCTGTAACACCAAGGGACCCCGACAATAACCAGGGTGGCAGGATATTCTGAGAGGCGAAGTAGTGACACTTATAACCTGGAGATGACCAAGAGTCGCCTAATTGGATTTAAGGCCTGATCAACAAGCGGGAACTCATGCCTGGGACTATAAATTTAGTCAGCTACCTGTGACCAGTGAAGCCATATAACCTGGAAGAAACCTGCTATTTCTAGTCTCCTAAGCCAGTGTCATCTCTAACTGCAATCTAAATACTTACCCTTATATCTTTATATCCCGAGATAGAGTAGTTCTCACCTGTCATCAAAGGTTTTTTTTTTTTTTTTTTTTTTTTTTTTTTTTTTTTTTTTGTTTTTTTTTATCTTAACAGAAGCAAAAACTAAATCTGAGAAGAAAAGGGTAAGTGATGTGGGATGCCCTTCTGTGCGCGATGGATATGTGCTCCTTTTATTGGCTGATAATTAATAAAGCTGCTTTGGCCTATGGCAGGGCAGAATAAAGCTAGACAGGTAAGTCAAACTGAATACAGGAAGAAAGAAGGCCGAGTCAGGAGAGATGCCAACAGCAGCCAGGGAAGCAAGATGTGAGGTAACAAGCCACAG